>NW_008795885.1:4146817-4148008 GCF_000699145.1 Aptenodytes forsteri | reverse complement strand
AAGTTGTTTTGTTTTTCAGAGAATAGGGGGGGGGGGGGGGGGGGGGAGGGAATCTCTATTTTAATTTCCTTTGCCAGGTCTAACTCAACTTGAATATCTATGTAGTCTCCTTCCTTTACGTGAACAACTGTTCAGTATCTTGTGATAAAATAAATAAAAAAACAAACGCAAGACCTAAGTACCATTGTCCTCCTCTACGGTAGTAAATCTCTATGGAAATATACTTACTGATACAGATTCATTATCATTATTACTACTAACAAGACAGAATTGTGGGTCCTTATTTAGAGATTAACCACACACTAACATAAAAAATTATGGAAGAATAATTGAGTAGCCACTACAGGTTAAGATATTTGAATCTAAGGATTTCCAGACAACTTCATTTTCTTCACGTGGAGGAAAAAAAAAAGTGGAAAACATGCCATGAAAAAATATTACGCTTAACCTATTTCAGTGTTGGTTTCTCAAATAAAAGAAAAGCACTTTTCATTTGAACAATTCTCATTGAAGATGTCATATCAAAGAAGTATAGCTAAAGTTTATGATAACATTGTTTTCCTGCACCTGCAGAGGCGATCAGCTCCGGTGCAGGCATGTCCCGCAGCGGAGCTGCAGATCGCGGCATACAGGGGGGTTTCCTGAGCCGGGGAAACCACAGGGGAGTGCAGAGACCCACCGGGAGCCGGCAGCTCTCACCAGGGCGGCTGACGAGGCGTGGGCGGGGCCAGGAGAACCCCCCACTCCCACTCAAGACAGCCCCAGGGAGCACTGCCACCAGGAGCGCTGCCAACAGGACGGGCAAACAGGGCGTGGCATGTCAGCTTGGGCGTGGCATGGCAGTTTGGGTGGCAGTTCCCACAGAAGGACGTCCACTCAAGACAGCCCCAGGGAGCACTGCCACCAGGAGCGCTGCCAACAGGACGGGCAAACAGGGCGTGGCATGTCAGCTTGGGCGTGGCATGGCAGTTTGGGTGGCAGTTCCCACAGAAGGACGTGCAGGGAGGCCGCCTCTTTGAAGGAGAGGCATTCCACAGGCTGATGGGGCACTTTGGCGTACACGTAACCCAGCAACTGGGCACTGGTCAAGGGCGCTCAACCTACCTGACCCTCAAGGCAGAATGGTGGGCACTCATCCGAGAGCAAAGGCTGCAGCTCCAGCTGGGGGGTCTGCACCATCTACCCCAGCGG
>NW_008795885.1:4132961-4142833 GCF_000699145.1 Aptenodytes forsteri | reverse complement strand
GCGGCAAACTTTTTAGCAGGGCCTGTTGCGACAGGACAAGGGGGAATGGCTTTAAACTAAAGGGAGGTAGAGTCAGACTAGATGTAAGAAAGAAATTTTTTTACGCTGAGGGTGGTGAAGCACTGGCCCAGGTTGCCCAGAGAGGTGGTGGATGCCCCATCCCTGGAAACATTCAAGGTCAGGTTGGACGGGGCTCTGAGTGACCTGATCTAGTTGAAGATGTTCCCGCCCATGGCGGGGGGGTTGGACTAGATGACCTTTAAAGGTCCCTTCCAACCCAAACTATTCTATGATTCTATGATTCTATGATTGTATTCCAGAAAGAAGACTCTCAATCATATCTTTCATCTTTGTTTTGAAAAAAGAAAAGGTGACAACTACCTTTGAATATAGTCTTTCATGTACCTGTTTTAATGTATTAGTTGACTTAATCCAGGGACAGGTAGGAAGGGACCACCAAAAGCTAAACTAGAGTAGATACATCTTCCTCTCTGTTGTTTTGGCAGATTGGCCGAGCTCTTTTGAAGTCAGTTTTTGTTTGTTTTTCTTGATGAAAACCTCAATTTGAATTAAAACCACAGGCACAAGTGTTCTGGACTTATTGCATTTAGCTCCTGAGGACCCAACAGGACATGGGTTCTATTTTGCAAGGCACCATGGCAGCACATTGAAGGACCTGCCCTTATCACAAAAATATTTCAGACAAAACAGGCAAGAGAAATCAGGTCAGAGGGCCAGTATAGGCACTGAGAGAAGTTACATCTGATTTTACAGGACTAAACCGGTGCAAAAAGCAGGAACAGGATAAAGTTCTTCAAGCATCCGCCCAGCCTTGTACCTGCTGGGGTGGTGGTATTTTTCTACTGCACACCCTATGTAACCACAGGACAGCAGATGTACTCATGTCATGGTCTTGGTGGCTTGTGACAGCAGCTCCCCATTACTTGCGCAGAAGTGTTTCCTGCACCCACAGTCCTGTACATCAGCAGTTACATGCGTTCAGCAATCACCAGGTTACAGACTCCTTGCTGATTTAATCATGACTCACAGATAGGCAGCTCAAGACAGGCATTGAGAAGCTCCTTGCACCAGCTCCTGCCTGCTTCCCTGAGTGCAGGTGCTTACCTGAGCCCTGGACCAGCCAGCTCCCCTGCCCACAGGTCTCCAGGACGTGTGTCAGAGGTGCACTGGCAAGGCAGGATGAGACAAAGAGCTCAGAACAACCTATGCCAGGGAGGGAAAGCAAGGCTGAAGGACTAGCGCTTGCTTGTGGTGCGTGTAGGAGATGGTTAGGGGAAAGCTGGTGGTGTGAATTTGGGGAAGAAAGAGGATATGTAGCAGGGAGGAGTGGGTGGACATGCATTCCTTCTTCCTGACTGGACCTGAGCACACCCACGTACTGCAGCTCTAGTTCAGCAGGACTGATGCTGCTGTCTTGAAAATCAGGTTTGGGAACTACCGTGTTAAAATAAGCATCAGTATAAGCTACCCAAAGTATTCTGGCAGCCGTGGTTTAGGAAAGTATGAATTTAAGGTAGATGAAACCACTATACACCAGGCTCTGAGCAGCATCACAGGAAAAGCCGCATGCTGTTCAGCATTTTTGCTGCAGATCAATGCTGCCCACTTTTCCAGACAGACTGGCAGATTAGTCACCAGTTTGCAACAGAGGAATCCTACTCTGCAGTATTGAATTCCACCCTAGGAAACAGACTAGCTCAAGATAGTACACTACGACCATTTCTGGCTAGCGTTGTCTCTGTGCACAAGTCAGATCCCTAACACCTGCAACTTCCTTTCAGCTGCTAGCATGATGGAAATTATTTTGTATTGGGTGTTGTATGAAGTAGAATGTTGCAAAGTAAGCAATGACTGTAGTAATCGTATGGTCAAATGGTTTACAGTTCTTTGAAAGATGGGATTTCCTGACTGGTCAGAAGCTCGCTAGAATTATCAGTGTTTCATTGTCTAAATGAAAGGATGTTTAGAGTAGGATTCTGCTGGGGACTGTCCTGAGTGATGTACTAGTCAATATTTTCATTATGATCTAGAAGATGGAAGCAAAAGAGTAGTTATTACATTTGTGAGCAGTGCGAAGCCAGGAGGGACAGCAAGAACATTGAAGAATTCAAAATAATCTCATAAAAATGGAGGCACAGCCCCCCTCAACTTCAAAAGCCACAGGATATATGAATGCTCCATAACTGCCCAGTACAGTTTTAAGTTACAATGACTATCTTGGCCTTAGTTTTTTAATGAGAACTTCCTGTGTGTAAAGTTCAAGTCATGGAGGCTTTTAAAGAACTGTGTTTTACAGGGGGAATTCAACATGTATCTTAACAAGGGTTTTACAAATGTCTCCTTTTAGGAAAAGAAAGAGTCATTTACAAGCTCATCAGATTGAGCCTTTAGTTACATAGGGGTGTACTAATGCGACCTGGATCATAGCTTAAACTGGATCTGTGCTGTGGCCCTGTGAGATATTTGCAGAAAGAGCCAGAGAGAGAAGTGTTGACTGAGTTATACCTACAAGAATATTCCAGCTCTCTGCACTCCCCAGACAGAAATTAAAGCAGTAATAGGATGAGATATCTTTAATGTCCTAAAGACAACTGAAAGCTGGCCTCTTCTCACTAAATACTAAAGAGGATCTAGTTGTGGCTTAATGGTAAGAAACAGCGGACAGTCACTTTCTCACAAATGAGGAATAAATTCTTACCACATACTCGGATTTCCTATTTAGATCTTTCCCTGTCTCAAATAGGAAAACCCTCAAAGGCATTACAAGGGGTCTGAATCTTCTGCAGTATGCCAGAGTGCCAGGATCCATCAGACCTGCCTGGAAATGGCCATTCCTTTTGCCATTTTGCTATACTTTAAAAGCTGCTTCATATATTAATTTATACCTTTCAGGTTATTAGAAAGTCCTTTTAAGTGCTTCTAACTGCAAAGCAACTTTACTCAATGTTCCAGCTCTCAGTAAGCTGCTTTATCATACCCACAAAAAGCCTGTCTGAGAGCAATGGTTCTGGTACTGTGTCCTAGATGTGCAGGTTTTCTGCCAGAAGAAAGGAGATTTTCAGTAGGTTAAGGTAATTTGTTTTCTGCTCCTTGCTGGGAAAGCCTGTAGATCTGCTACACTCAGATTCTTCACAGCCAGCTGCATGTCATCAGGGATGACCCCTGCGTGGACACTTGGACCAGAAGGATAAGGTAGTCAGAAGGCAGGAATGGGTGGCCATGGGCTGGATGGGGAGTGCGGAGTGACAGCATCAGGTTGGGCTGGTTAAACACCTGTGGAGTTGAGATGTTGGTTTGTCTGCTAAACGGAGTTAACCAGGCTCTCACCGTACAAGGGTCTCATGAAAATAAATAAATAAATGCACTCACTCAGAAATTTGGATATTTAGTGCTGATTGCCCTAAAGGAGCCCAAAGGGTAGTAAGCAGAAATTCTGTTTTCAGAGCAGGGCTTGAATAATGTTATAACTACACGAGAACAATGAGGAGAAAAAAAAAATATTGAACAGCTGCTTTTGAAGTAAGTACCATCCATCCTGTGCAGTGAATAAACTAGGGGTCCCTGGGAAAAAAATGGTATGTGATCATATGTTTAAACTGTGTCTTACTTTTTATTCACTAGTATTGCATTAGCTCTGTACAGAAACTTCACTTGTAATCTAATGCTCTTTGTGTACTTGGTTGTGTGACTTAACAAAAGTCTCTGTGTGAATTGTGATTGCCCATTTGCACACACACTTTTTCCTTTAATAATTTTTTTCCCCCTCTTTGGTTGGTTGAAGGAGCTGCCACAATATTGTAGGATGCTTTCAACACCTCTTGGTTAATCAGACTGTGAACATCCCGCCCTGGGACACACTGGACTGTTCTGGAGCTTTGATAAACCCCAGGATTTTGGGATGCTGGTCTCTCTGCAGAATGGGGTGAAATCCTCCCTCAACAGGTGTGCACGCTTTGGAGGACAGCCTGAGAAGGCACCATGCCACACACCTACCCACAAGGAGGAGAATGGTGTGGGGGAAACCCCGTTTCCTTCTCCACACAGGTGTGTACCCCTGGTTCACTCATACCACAAGCATGGAGTTTGCTGCTGCCGTTTCAGGAAGGAAAATGTTGCCACTGAGCTTGCCTTGCATTTCTTTAGTTCTTAGCATGGCTCTGAAGTGGCGGGTCCCTAGGTGAGGAAAATGTTGCCACTGAGCTTGCCTTGCATTTCTTTAGTTCTTAGCATGGCTCTGAAGTGGCAGGTCCCTAGGTGATGGGCACCCGAGGAGCTGTGGACGCTGCCCTTACAGCCACTGCCCTGCTCCATCATGGCCCTGCCTGCAGTAGTGAGGCCAGCCCACTTCAGCAGTAGCAAATAGTGTGTCAAATGCACATATGAAGGACAAATTTCAAGAGCAAAGGAGGAATTGTCAACAGTATTCAAGGAAAATAAAGAAAACATGGTGGTAAAACAGGGAGGTATAAAAACAATAAACTACATCTTTTGCACTGATGAAGAACATTTCTGTACTTCATGTTGCAGAATACAGTCTATTGCATCACAGTAATAACATAAAATGAGATGCATGTTACAATACTGTTATCACTTAATAATCAAGTGCACAAATGTCATTGCTTATACACATTTACTGAAACAAGTATACCTGGAAATGAACTGAATTTATCAGCAGGTCACCCCTACCTCTGCCTTTTAGAGGAAGTCACATCAGTTCCCTACATGCACCCAGCTGCGGTAAGGGAGTACCAAGCAGGGAGCTTAGTATGCAAGCAGCTGCTATTCTGCTTCTGCCTAAGTAAGAAAACAGGATGGTTTCAACAAGCTGTTAGTAACTCTGTGTATGTGCTATGTAATATATTATGCAAATGCACTCCTTTAAACATTAATTTGAGGTCAGTCTGGAAAAATGCCAATATTCTTATAGTTAGTTGAGAAACTGCTCTTTGATAAGGTTAGTTGCTAATTTTGTTAATTTATTATTGCAACCCATATTAAGCCATTTGATCTTGTCATTGCAAATACCAATTTTCTTACACTTTAATCACTTCAATATTTATTAAAATTGTACCAGCCTGTTCAGTTAATAAATGACAAAACAAAAGCCTGCAATCAAGTTAACAGCATCATTTTCTTACTTGTGTAACTGCTACCAAATAGTGGCCAGCTGGGCTTGTTGTGGGGCTGAATGCCCAGAGTTTTCAGGAATGACAGAGCAAAACAATGCTGTATAGGCTGAGGCCAAGTGGTCTTATGAAGACTTGGACTTGAAATGGCACGCTACATATTCATATTTAGAAAACAAGAAGCCTGATTATCTCTGCTCACAATGAGATCTAATTGTGACTAAACTGGTAGCTAAGGTAAGGTGCTTGTCTGGAGAAGATATAAATTGTCTTTGTGGTTGGGCTACTCATAGTGAAGCGATGAGTGTTGGAAGATTGCATTAAGCAGCTGAAAGTCAGAGGATATACAGATCGCAAAGCATCTCAATTGGCTTTCACAGTTGCATGGCATTGCACGTGAACTAGCCCTGCCTGGAGGGCCTGCTTAGTTTGTGGTTAGGTTAGTTAACTCATTAAGAAATACATTATCAGTATGTTAGAAGACTAAAACCAGCATGAAAGAGTAACATATGTTTTTCTACATTTTCTGGGAGCTGCAGCTCATTGGCATTGCTAGACTCTACAATATTGTCGCTTGACTGATAGCATACTTGCTATTGGCAGTATGTTCTTTGCCATACTGCCTTATGCAGATCAATTAAGACATGGATCCAGTGCCAAGCTAATCTTTGTTTAAGGCTAAATGTCCTGGTTTGTGGGGAGGCAGACTAGAGGACCCTGTAGGAACACTGACTATAGGAAAATGGCTGAACGTGAAGCCATTTTGCCAGTTTTAGGAGAAACGTGTCATGAATGGAGCAAATGCCAGTAATCTTAGGCTGTATTTATCCTGCTGTGCTTAGAGGTCAAAAGGATCAAGGATTTGAGGGCTCAGGTAGTGCTGGTGATTTAACGGGTGTTGAGGAAGGAAAAAGGATATAGTCTCATCTCATGCAAATCTTTTGTCAACAAACTTCTGCACGTGACATGGCCAGTCATATACACTAGTTATTTACTACTGCAAAAACATTCATGCAGAGTCTGCTTCCATGGAATGACAAAACTATTAAAGCACAGGATTCTGCCATCCAAATGATACATGAGAACATGGCTGAGAGTTGTGCAGTCAGAACAGTTAATTTTCAATGACGATTCTCCACAAAGGTCCTGACTCCAGTCTCTGTGCACTTATTTCTGGCAGAATAAATGCTGAATACCTCCAGTTGTGAATACACCCAGAAACTGTGTCTACTTTTAAAAATAAAGGCTGGCTTTGCAAACCATACATGTGATTAAGCGGTTCAGCTGCATACAAGTTTGCCACAATTATGCACACAAAATGTTTGTGTGTGTATATGAGCATGTATATGTGTAGAGGGTCAACTATTTGTTACTGTTGTACTTTAACCAAGAGCAAACCCTTCTTCTGCGAAACAACAGACAATTCCTGTTCCAACTCTCTAAGTAGGCAAGAAAAACACAAGGTAGGAAGCAAGTATATCATATATCTACAGCTATTATACATGGAATGGTCCTCTGCAACCAGCTTTTATGTTTGGGGTAATTTTTATTTGAAACTTTTAAAATAGATTTTCATTTTTTTATGAAACAGAAGAGATAAGGAGAGGAGAATTAATTTAATGGTCTTTTTGGCTGGGGAAGGAGGAGTTTATCTCTGTGACTCTTCTTATGTGCTGGAGATAAAAGCATCCATGTGCAGTACGAAAGTGAGTGTACACGTTTTCTGTGTGTACCACTGCCAGTTGTCAAGCAAGTAACTGATGGAAATGGTAGTTGTTCCACAGGCAAACTGGCACTGAGGAGTGATGAAATTTGTTTGTTTCTAGTAGGTGTCACAGGTACATGCTGACAGCTACAGAGTAATGAGCAGCAAGCATCTGAGACTCTGTTAAAGTAGGAGAGGGCTCCCTAATGCTCACAGACACCGCTTCTGCTTCTGTCTGTCTCCTTTCTGTCTCTTCAGGCCAACTATGTGTCCTGTTATTCCAGTCAGCTCTTTCGTGTCTGCTAGACCCTATTTCCTACTTTATGCTTTCTCCACATGGGTCTTCACATGACAAAACTTAACTAATAACTCTTCCAGTCTCAATATCTTTCTCCAAGCTTTTTTATTTTTACCTTTTTTTTGTCCCCTCCCCCCCCCCTTACTGACCCTTCTTCTGCCATTTTTGGTTGTGTTCCTGCTTAGTTAGTTCCAGCACCATATTCTTCTGTCATGTCTTTCCCTCTTTTCTCCTCTCTATCCTGATCATTAGCCTCATTCTGAGCAAGAGTGGAACCTGAAGTTTTTCACTGTTTGACTGAAGACAGACAACCAGCTTACAAATTTTTGCTTTCAGTGGTTAAACTTGTCAAAACTAATTATAAATGGATTTTATTGGTTATGTCCCTAGAATCCAGTAATATTTGTACACAAATATGAAAACTGAAATGCTGTTCTTGGGTACATAAAATACAGTCCTTGTTTCAGCATGAAAAAATAAAAATACTGAAATTCAATAGCAGTTATAATTAATTATTTATTATGAGGTGCTCAGAGATTCTGAATTATGAACAGAAACACTCTTCTAAATTATCCAAAAGTATACAGAACCCTGACAAGGTTAGTTTGAATTGTTTATGATGGGAAACACAACGGCACTTATCCTTCTGTGTTTATGATACATGAACATAAAAAACACATGCTTGTAAAAATTGGCCAACATTTGGACTGATCTCAGGCCCACTTTTATGCTTTGCATGGTATGTCCCTCTTTATTAGGTTTGTTCAGAGTTACTTAGTATATCACTTAAATAGGATTATATAATCACATTAACCTTAGTTTTGCTGTATCTGTTCACGTGCTCTCCCATATTAGTAACACGGTATCTGTCCTTGTGTTGCGGATCTTTTCAACACGAGCTGACTAAAAATTTGAATGTTTGATGCTCATGAAGTTCTGATAGGTCAATATTTGTTTCCGTATTGAAATGGGATGAAACTTTTGATGTATCAAAAGTTTTCATTTCATGTTTTTAAAAAGAAGTAATAATTTTGAAATATCAATTGTCTTTGAGGGGCTGCAAGGGAAAAAAATAAACATTTTAACAGAAAATTCTGCACCTGATCTCAATTTGAATGTTTGATGCTCATGAAGTTCTGATAGGTCAATATTTGTTTCCGTATTGAAATGGGATGAAACTTTTGATGTATCAAAAGTTTTCATTTCATGTTTTTAAAAAGAAGTAATAATTTTGAAATATCAATTGTCTTTGAGGGGCTGCAAGGGAAAAAAATAAACATTTTAACAGAAAATTCTGCACCTGTTCTATTTGTTTCTGCATCCAGTTTTGAGAAACAATGAGATACCAGCCATCTATGCAGTGCTTTAATAAAAAACCAAACTACTTGTAAATAAAATCACTTATCTAGATTAAACAGTTGTAGTCATTAGGATAGAAATTTTAGAAAAATATAATGCAAAGGACTGTACTGAGAAACTAGTCTTCAGAAAAATTGTATTTCAGATTACCTCCCAAAAAGTTAAACTTTTTTTTTTTCTAAAATAATTTAATAAAAAGCAAACAATACATCAGTGGTAAATAAAGGTTCTTTGTAACATTCTGATCCTTTCTTAATAAATGAGAATTTTTTAATTTTTTTTCTTAGATGCTTGAGAGAAATATGGACATAATTTTCCTATGTTCATTAAACTTTAATTTTTTAATATATGAGTAAACCTCTGGAATAATTTATGTTAATATTTGTTTACCTCGGTGGAGGCAAATATATATATGTGTACATATTTATTATTTGAGACGTAGGCTGCATTCTCTCAGATAATGATTACCAATTTGAGAAGAATAGTCTTTCTGTTTCCAGCTTTGCATATGGAATGTGGTGCATGCTGCAAAAATAATGATCAATATTTGATGAATATTACTTTTCAGTTAAGTCATCCTGGATATGCAAGAACTTTTTTTTCATTTTCTTTTCTGTATTTTTCCTAAACACCACAGCTTCACGAGCACAAATATTTAAGGAAAGCTTAAAAAAATGAACTTGAATATTACAACAAAATTAATTTCTGTCTACACAAATAGTGCTCTTATGTTGAGTATAACATTCAGATGCATAACTTAAAGTTCACACAGGTAATGATTATTGATATAAGTTGTTCTGTTAGGAAACAGACAATGTAATGTCTGGTATATTAATGAATGAAACAATAGAAATTAAGTGTCCTAAACAATGTGCTAACCAGAAATTATTAGCTCACTCTGTCCACCAATAATTTTGAATAATGAATATCTAAGAACATTTCCATTTGCTAGTGGCCAGTTTACAAAGAAACAGGAAAAATTGTCAAATAAATTGTGTATTATAAATCATATGGGCTGTTTTCCATGGATATGAGGTTGGCTTCAGTAAATCTGTCCTTTGAAAATCCCTGAGCTCTTTCAGACTACCAGTCTACTATTACTTCAGAGACTTCAGACTTAACATTCCTCAATAACTGATTTTATAAAAAGCGAAGGATGTTTCACCTCCTAACAAAAATAAGTATCCAGATGTTGTAGAATGATTATTTAGCAGTATTTTCTAAGGAGAAATATTTACCTCCTGATATTAGACATTATGAAACATTTAATAGAATCATGGGTTCTCATGGCTTACATGATGGACTCATTTGAGTTGACACTGTTTTGTGTTGAAATATTTTAATAAAGTATATAATATATAAT
>NW_008795885.1:4098515-4132861 GCF_000699145.1 Aptenodytes forsteri | reverse complement strand
CTGTTTATTTCAGAAAAACATCTAGAAAGGGTTTGAAAGGTGATCATCTTAATATCTTACAGACACACCTAGTGCTATAGGCTTTAGCTTGGTCTACGTCCTGGAAATCACATATGTTGGTTCAGTGGTTTTTTTAACCTGTAAGCTTGAATACCATTTTTGCTGCACTTATCTGGGATTTAAACAGAAACGTATGCTGTTAATTCAACACAAGATATAAAATTTATAACTTATGGAACTGTTCCCAATTTGTAGGGTTAGTGGTCTGGAAAGATATGGGATTACATCACTATGGTTTGTGAAGTTATTTTCTTAATGACCCCTTTCTTAACGTTCTTGCTGTGTGCTTTCACTTTCAAAACTATCTCTATGAAAAATTGAAAGGTACATGTGGGAGTTATCTACATAAAGTATTGTTATTTTCTCACTGTCACATACACCACATCCATGTTAGGGGAGAGGAGAGTTCCCAGCAACTTCATAATTCAGTTTATTGTAAATAATGGTTAAAATAATGGCTTATTCTGCCTGAAATTCATCCCTTCCCCCATGTCTCCATCCAAAAGACATACATCAATATTTACTGTTGATTTTTCATTCAACCCTACATTTTAAATGTCTTTGTCTAAAAAAAAAAGAAAAAAAATCTATGGGTCAATCTTGCAGATTTTTTGTCATTTCTGTTCTTTGTCACTTGAATTTTCATTTTGGAATGTTCACTTTCTTTTCTTTGAAAGTACAATATTTTAATAGTGCTGCAGGAAATAATTCCTACTCTGTTGTTTCTGACATTTGGGGGAATGGAATAATACAGTAACTCTAGTTTCTGAGGGCAGCATCTTATAACATTTGACCTAAGTATTATAGAAAAAAGCTTTGTGGTAAATAAAATATAAATGACTGTATGTTACTTATTCCGAAAGCAGTTATGATGAAGGTACTGAGAATACTACTTCAAACTGATTTCTCTTGAGTAGTTGCATAGGAAGAAGAGGTTTTATTTCTCAAAATACAGTACGTTTTTAACATTAGTTTTCATTCTGAATTGGAACAAAACATATAATTCTGAAACAGTTTTTTGGTAAAATAGATTGGAGTGAGCCAGTTAGCTTTTATATGGTAAATCACAATGTAAAATAAAAATGTATTAAATATAAAATTTCAAAGCGAAGAAGTATAACACACTCTCAATAAGGTTGATATTGGAATATTTTGACCTTTTAAAATTCTTTCAATTAATTGAAAAATCATATTACCTCAACTTTAAATGCATACATATTATGAATTATACAATTATAAATCAAATTCTATATTTTAAATTGTCCATCTGGAAAATACAGTGATAAAAACTTGAAGTGTTACAAAGTTGTTACAAAGACTGTTTATGGCAATCTTATTGTATAAGATTACTTGTGTGTGATTGAACAATTTCATTATTTCATATTAAATTAGTATTTCTAATTAGTATTTAAAATCTCAAATATATATTTTTAAGACTCAGTAACTGTATTTCTGCTAATCTGTTTATTTTACAGTAAACCTCATAAAGCAAAAGGACTTTCCAGATACGAGTGCAGTATTTGTTACTTAGCAATTTGCTCTATAAAGCATGATGACCATGTTAGAATTAGTATTAGATCGGACACATGAAAAATGCAGTGCTTTTGCTGTCTTCCCACTAAAGGAGAGTATAATGACTACCTAAAAACCTACCATATCAGGATTTTTCCCAGCAAGTTATAACAGGTCAGTTTTGAATATAATTGCTTTTGTAAATGTTAGCAGCTGTAGGATATCAGGATTTTAATTTGCCAGGGGAAATAACTGGTCAACCATGCAGTATACCTGACATTGACTTGATCCTGGTATGATTTATGAGGTGATAACTTTGATTCAATAGCTGGTACACTCATTGTAATTCACTGAAAGGTGACTGATTTGATGTACAATGCTTGCACTTAAAAAGTTAATTTTCTTTTGATTGCTTCCCTAGGTTTGAGAGAGAATCCATATAGCTAAAAGGTGGATACCACCGGAACTGATGACTTCTCCAAAGGTGGAATGAATTTTCAAAGTGCGACCTCTGTACAAAATGTTTGCTTTGATAAATGTATCCAATTCCTATTCTGATAGGAGGTGTACCTTAGAATATTTTTGCAGAGTTGTTTGGTGTTTGGTACTGGCTGAACCCAGACAATAATTTAAACTTGAAGTGTGTCATAGAATTTTACCATTTCAGCTTCAGTAGTAATACAATACTGTAAATTTCTACCCTAAAAATACTGTGAAATTGGCAATCTGGGATTTTACTTTGTCTGTTGTTTCTGTAGTGAGAATGCTTACATTACATACCAAACGATGTTGATTTCCAGACTGCCAACACTGCAGGTTCAGTCAGGTTTGTGAATGCCATATCACATTGGCCGTTTTCCATCTTGAACATCTTTGCTAGTAAGAGGAGGACAAATACACCTCCACTTGAACCTGTGCTGCCCCATAGACTCCTGTTCTTAATAACAGTCATAGCAAATCCACAGAATTTATCAAAGGGTGTTTTGGGTTTTTTTTTCATACAATCAAGAAATGTAAACGTTTGGGATTTCTTCATGAAGTTATGCTTAAGCTATAACCATATAAAAAAACCCTGAAGTTAAACACCTTAAATTTTTATTACTCACAACTCTTAGTTTACATACCTCATTTGACATGCTTTCTTTGAAATATAGTTATATGCCTTGACCTTAAATCCAGTATTTGTGGGTGTCACTTAAATTTCTGGCAGATTTAGAAAGATATTTATCAAATTTGGATTTATGAATACCTGATTTTAACAAGGGGACAGATTTTGATATTACATCAAAGTTATACTAAGTTAAATCAATTGGCAGAGTGGAGTAAATCACTGAGTAGGGTTATTCTGAATTTGTTTAACTGAGAAGACCACCTATATATATTTTTTTAAGAAAACATGATGATTTAGTGTTGTAGTTTTATGTTTTAGACTTCTGCAAAAAAACACATTCCTTCCATCATTAGTATTAACAAAAATTAATTACTTTCTTGCCTTCCCCACCTTTGCTATAAAAAATTATTTTTCAATTTTAAAATCTATTTTCCTCTTGCTGAATAAATGGGGCTATCTGTGTTGGTAGTTTACCATGCATGTATCAAGAGAGACTTTACTCTTCAAATTTAATTTTCTTTGATTTTCACAGCTTTGCATAAATGTCCAGAATGGCAAAGCTCTTATACTGTCTTTTAAAAAATGAATTTAGTGCCTGTGAATAGATCAATATCCCCAAAGGCTGGAATGTTCTCTTTATTCGCTGAAAACACACAACAAAATGCAGGGAAAGTTTAAACTTTTGGCTGGTTTCCTTGTGCAACTAAGCAAAGGGCTGAAATGACGATCTCTGAATAAGAGTATTTTATGTTCATTGAGATTTAGGAGTGAGTGTTGAATCTACCAAGCAAAGTATATTTATGTAGCATGGGTTTGTGGTAACTGTGTGGCTAATTCATTTCTATTCAGGCTGCTAAGCAGCCTTCTCATGGTAAGAATCTATGAATTACCACTGAGTTGAACTGAATTTGAAGAATTAAATGATGATGCAGAGCATCCAGTCTCATGACTCATTCATTTTCTATTGATTAGAGTCGGGACATGTTGATAATCCAGGATTGTCAAAAAGTAGAATTACAAGTAAACTTTTTTCATTATTTTAGTAATGCTTATCTGTCCAGATTCAAAGTTAAGATCCAGGAGCCTTCACATTCATACACTGTACGAACATGTGGAAAAAACCCAGATGTCCTTATGTGATTTAGTAGTCTGTTCTGTTTTCAAAACTCATTTAGGATCATAAAATGATTTAGTTTGGAAGGGACATCTGTAGGTTCCGTCTAGCCAATGCAAAGCAGGGACACCTTCCAAGTTAAAGTGTGTTGTTCAAGGCCTTATCCAATCGAATTTTGAAAAACATCCAAGAATGGAGATTCCACAACCTCTCTGAGAAACGTGTCCCTGCACTTACCTGCTCTCTCTGTGGAAGATTTTTCCCTTGGTTGGCATTTGCATTATTGCAACTTTTGCCTCTTGTCTGCACCTCTGAGCAGAGTCCGCCTCTGTAACACCCTATTAGGTAGCTGATAAGATCAATCTCAGATTATTGTTCTCTAGACTGAGAAATCTGGCTTCCTCGGCCTCTTTGTGCTCCAGATCATCCAAAGATACTAATCATTTAAGGCCAAAGCTACAAAGATTTGAAGTACCTGGGTCTTGACTTGGTATCTCAGTGCGTAACTTTTTTCTTTTTTTTTTTTTTTGTTTTTTTCTTCTTTTTTTTTACTGTAGACAAATGGCTTTGTGGATTTAGCCTGAAAATTGCAGGCTTGTTTTCTGGTTTGCATAATTTCTGAAGCTACTATCCAGCAACATTGTAAATGGGTATGAGGTAAAGTGACAGGGCAGGAGGAGAGAAATAGCTGAAATATTTCCACAGCTAAATAAGCTATATGTGCATCAAAGGGGATAGTATCGAATCATTTAAAAGAATTTTCTCTTGTTCCCTGATGTACATGTCATTTGAAATTATTTTATTTATTGTCTGTGTTTTTTAATGTGCCATTTTAAAAATGAAGGAAAAAAGACAAAAATCAATGTTCACATTTTAAATGAAATCCTGCTTGCACATGCTGTGCAAAAAAAAAAGAAACAGATCTGTCATTCTAAAGACAGCATTAATCCTGCCAGTATTTGTAAAGAGCTGCTATCCATAAATGTGTGCGCAGTAGATAGTCTAATTGCTTCATTCATAGTTGCAGGATATGCGTTCTCTTCCTTGGTGACAGCAAACTTCATGTTGTTTCCTATTCACTGTGTTTCTTGACGAAGATCAGGGCTGCATATCAACCACTGAAGCATCTGCTTGCATTAAACATTTCTTGCTCTTTTCCTGTGACAAGAGATTTATTGTCATGTTTGACAGTGCTTGTGTTTGTGTCATGTCAATGCTGTCCAGAATCTTTTTCTTATAGTTCAGTAGTGTTTGAGCACTCGTCACTTTTAAATGCATTGTTTAACCCTCACAGTACTGGCATTGTTCAAACTGGCAGCTAAACAACTTCTTAGAAAGATCTGAAATTTTTAAAGCCTTAATTAAACAAATTGTCAAATTGTCTATGTGTCTGCATGTTACTTGTGACCGCTCGTATTTTTGTCCATTAGGAAATAACAGCTGACATTCCTGCTGCAGGAGAGAAAGCAAAAGATAAAGTAGCTACTCAGAGTGCAGAGATACTTTAAAATAAATATGCACGTACATCAGTAGCAGGGGAATGTCTGATGTTTAGTATATATTTTTATAATACGAAAGTCAAAGCATATGCCATTTAAAACAGCTTAACTTTGTAGACTCCAGGGATGACTTTCTCATATATTTTCACTAGTTTTTCTCTTTCTTTCTTTTTTTTTTTTTTAAATTGCAGACAATTCCCAACCTCTGTTTCTTTTTTATTGGTTTAAGTGTGTCTTTTATTCTTGCTTTATTTTTTTCTACAGAGATGCATATTTTCTGTCCAAATCAGGTGCAAATATAGTCACGCCACAAATCCAGATAACAGAATTGTCCAGAGATGAAAGCTGGAACATTTCAGCAATGAAAGTATAAACCTCTATTGTCTGAGCTAATGGAGATACCTATTTTTGCTTATTCTAGCACTTTAGCCACAATAGTTCTCTTAAAAGTAGCTTTATTGTCCTTGCCCTTTTAGTTTGCCTTTCTTTTTCATTTACTTTCTTTTCCTTCACTCATTTTTTTTCCTTCATTCCTCTCACAAATGCATCTTTCTTTACATTTTCTCAGTACTTTTTGCCCTAGGTCATGTTTCTAACTTTTCTTCTTCTTTTCTCTTCTCTTTCTCTCCTTTTAGAGCCACATATCCTATGGCATTAAAAAAACCAAACGTACCTTTTTTTTCTCATCCTGCTTTTCCCCAGCATATCATCTGTGTGTTCTTATAAATTATTTTGTATATATACTCTTTCTTCTCTTTCCCAGTGTGTACTTATCCTCACCTTGTGTAATTGAAGGGACAACACAAGTGCTTGTCCTGCTGCCTTCTCTCATGTTCCCACATCACCAGGGAACAAGCAGAAAGGAAAGCTAACTTTCACATATTTTGATGCCTACTCTTCTCCTACACAAAGCATCGTTGGCATCCACTCCTTTTTTCACTCTCCAGAAAGAGAAAAGTTGTGTTTCTTCTGAGCATCTCAGGACACTCAACAGTGTTTTTATTGAGAAGCATGATGTAGCTTCTTTTTTGTGGACTTTTAAAGTTTTGATCTGTGCTGTAGGACAGAAATGACTGAAAAATGCTGCCCACTTATTCTAAAATAGTGCTTATCCTATTGGATTAATCTTTAATGTACTTATTTTTGTGGTTCACCTCATCTGTATTGGTTGTGTATATCCCTCATCAGTGAGTCCAAGGAGACTATTTTGTGGAGAAGAAATCTTTGCAAGCCAGAAAAGGGTTTTATTCTTCTCTCAAGATGATATAGGGTTAGCGAGGCTTTTTTAGAATTTGTATATTCCTTCTGACTTGTTTTTTTATCATGTGAGAGTTTCCCACTGGTTCTATGTATGCAAGCAGTTAGCCTAATGATCTCATGAAAAAGTTGTGAAGCAACATCTAATTGCTTGACTGGGAGGCTCATTTCTGCAATTTCTTCCTAGCGGCACAATGTCTACACCACTTACAGCTTGTTCGGAATGGAGTAGCATGTTTGTTCTTGGTTTGTGCAATTGTGAACACATAATGCTTGACCTGTTTTATTTTAGCTGACAGTGGAGTGGCAGGCTGGCTTTAAACCACCTTTGTGGGTTTTAAAAGCCTTTTGTGAAGCAGCACATTGTTGTATTTAAGACTTATTCCTTCCTTGCTGATGGAGACACCACACCATATACCTCTTAAATATGCACCTTTTATGTCAGCGTGTGAGTGAACCTTTGCTGAATTGTGCCTTAGAATGCAGAGCTCAGTCACTGCTATATATAATTAAGGGTCTGTGCCTCCCACTTTGAGAAAAACAGCTAAAATACTGTATTTTAGCTTGTGCTCAAACAGCCACAGGAAGCTCTATAGTTTTTGTTTATTCTCCATACGCTACCTTGATCAGTTTACTATATTTTTACTTAGAATAGTCACTTTTTTTTTTTTTAAATGCTGGCATTTAGGTGTGTATTTTAGTTTTCTGTGGAGCTAAACTGTGCAAGCTGTTTTGTAGAAATGGAGGCATTGTTATCTGGGAAAGCAATCAATAATACATTTAATTTTTCATTTGTTTTGTCAGCCTAATAATAATGCACTGTGTTTGCATACAGACTATTCTCCTGGTAGTCTCCTTTCTGTACTTTCTTTGGTCATTGATAGGCCTGTTGCAATCCTCGATTCTGGATGCTGTGTTACTTTAAATGTGCTGGACTACCAGTTACCTTCTGCCTTTATTTGTGTACAAGTACTCTGACCACTGTAGTGTATCCCACCAAAATAGCTTGATTATGCCTTAGTTATTGCCGAATGGTGACAAAGTGAGTGTTTTGAAGGCAAGAGGCTGTTATCTGTATGAATGAACCCCAAACCCTTTGGAATACCCCTGTGGCCCACACTATCTGTACCACTGTATTGTGCTGTGCCCTATACCACTTTTGAAACATTAAGGATAAAAGGTTTTGCCTGCTATGGCTGAAGACACTTGTTGACATGAAGGTGCCAGTCAACTGGTGGAAACACAGGCTTTTCACCTGTTCAAGCTCCTGCCTGCTTCAGGAACAAAGCACCATAAACAGAAGAAAATCAGCAGCCTGCTTCTTCTCATGTTAAAATTCAGATACCTCAAATTAGGTTATTGTCAGTGTCTATCCATCTTCTCTGTACCACTCAGGATTTTGTAGATTTTTGTCATATTCCCTCAAGGTACTCTATTTTTCTAAAAAGTCCTGGCCTGCTCGACTGTTGCTTAAAAGGAAACTGTTTTGTACTTTTAGCTAAAGCAACAAGGAAATTTGAGTACCTTCCAATTTTACCATATCCTTTCTGAGATAAAGAGAATGGAACTGCAGATAGTGTTCACAGTTCATATGCAGCATGGGTTTATGTAGCAAAGCAATTATGTTCTCTTCTTTATTTGCTAATCCTTTCTTGACGTTTGATTTGCTTGTTTGTTCTCTTATTTTATCTCTGCTGACCACTAAACTGCTTATCATGCTACTCAGGAGCAAGGTCTTGAGGTTAATGGACAATTGAGAACAATTCTAACTTCACATGTGGAAGTCTTCCCCCACACCACCCCCTGCCTAGTTTTACATTTAGTCACATTGAATCTCATTTGCCATTTTAGATAGATTCTTTGGTCATGTGAAACACAGTTCATCTCAATCAACCCTCATCCTTATGACGTTGAATAACAGGGCTGACAGCAAACTTTGCCACCCCATTGCTCACCCCCTTTTTCAGGACACATCCAAAAATGTTGAACAGCCACATATACCTGTGGAACTGGTAACCTCCCTCCATTTCAAGAATTAACGGATTTTTATTGTTTTTCTGTTTCCTGTCTTTTTAATTTTTTTTTTTTTTAATTGTCTATGTAAGGGCCTTCCCTTTTGTACCACGGCTGCTTACTTTGCTAAAAAGTCAGGTATTGTGATGAGTCCTCCACAACAGAAGGTCCTACCATGAGAATCTTCACAGTTACTTCTCCTTTGAAGGCAAATGTGAAGAATTCCTTTGGCATCAAGTCCTGTGTGGATGCACTTGGCAAAGTGAGGTAAGTGAATTTAGGCTTCATCTCTATTTCCCTAGATTCTCAATTGCCGCCTCAAGACAGGTACATACGTAGCCCATGCAGGAAACAAGATTTCACACGTGCATCAATCTTTATCGTTTCCTCTTGGATTTCTTTGGGGTCCCAGTGCTCAGCATGCTGGCTGTTTGCATTCCTGAACCAGCCTCCCCCTTCACCCCTGTGCTATGTGTAAGAATTTTTGTTTACCAAAGTCAGTTTCATATATTCCAGTCCCTGACCTAAATACCTATTAGGCTTTCCAGTGCTGAACATCACAGTGCCTAAAGCCCTTTATTGATGCCCATGTTGGGAGTGCATAACGGAAGCTTTTGTCATATAATAGGGTTTCATCAGCTGAGGGGAAAAAAAAGATATGAGTAAGCAGCTGGATATTCTGACTGATCACAGAATGACTGTGAACTGTCAGCAGGAAGTAGCCTTGAGAAAGGCAAGTATGATCCTAAGATGACGGGAGAAGAATTCTTAGGAAACAGAGAAGTATTAATGTATTAATGCTGTTGTTCAGGGCTTGGGTGAGAGGTTTTTCTTGATTTCACATTCTGTTCTTGTTTCTTATATTAAAAAACAAATAAATAAAATTTAGGCTGGTGTAGATGAGGGTTCCTTGGATGGCTGGGGTAGTAGGAATCCCTTGTCTTGCGTTTAGAAGAGCTCACTTTGTTTAGCCTACTGATATCCAAGCATGGATGTAAGGACATCAAAGACAATCCTAGAGAGGAAAATAACTATACCAAAAGACAAAGGGGGTAAGCAGGCCGTGAATTAATTTTAGATATTTCATAAAGCTGCTTAGTAATTAGATTCCTCCATTTCTAGAGGTACTGTGGACCAAAAAAAAACTTTTTTCAAAATGCAGAACACAAACTAAGTATTTGTGACACCAGGGGACTGCACCGGATGATCCAGGAGGTCTATTCCAGTCATTCGTTCCTAATGTACAGTGAAGACTTTCAGATATCTTCTCTGTGACAGACATATTCACAAAGATTATCGGCTGTAATTTTGTTTTCTATTATCAAATGAAAGAATTTGAATGAACTTGTTTTATCTAAGGCATGTACAGATGACTATATTTCTACATGCTTTCTTGTCCTATTTTAGTTTGCCAAGAGCTGTGAATCTTGACTGGTAGACTTAGGTTAGCACAATGCCTCTAGTAGCTCCAGCCAGGTCTCTCTGATGTGAATCTCTCATAAGGCTGCATCTTAGCATCTGCATAAGGCTTGCATTACTTTTTCCACATTTTATCTAGTTTTGGCCCAGCCTGGGCAACTGTGTTTTGTAGGAGATCTTCTGGGCAGTCAACACACAAAAAAAACCCATAAATAATTTCTACAACAAGTTCGTTCAGTGGTGCTCTTCGGGACATATTAAGCCAAACTATAATTGTGTAAAACAGGACAAAGCCCTTTTTGATGAAAAATTGGAAATTGTATTGCCAGTAGTTTTCCTTCTCTATGGAGTATGAAATTACTGCTACAAAGGATTTTGACATTTTACAATGTAAAATTTGATAATTGAAGCTTGTCAGAGTTTTATAGATAGGGACTGATCTCATCCAATCTTGTATATACAGTGTATTTCATCTTTGTGGTGATATTCAGCTTTTGTTTTTTAAAGAAGGAACTAAAATTTTGGGGCCCTCGACCTTGACAGAATTCAAGATTGCTAAGGCCATTTGTAGCTGATCCTCTTAGGTTTAGTTGTCGGAATACCTGGCTCAGACTGACTAATTCTTGTGTGGATGCAGCAAAGCAGGTGTCATAAAGGAACTGCCCTTGTTTTTGCTGAGCTCTTACTCCTGGAAGATATTTGATGCCTTATAAATATTAACTGAATTGTTGTAATAAAACTGATTTGTTATTTATAGCATGCCTTTATTTTTTGTGATGCATAATTTAGTATCCTTTAGCATGAATGTAATTGCTAGGCTTTTGCAAATATAATTTATATTGAGCTTAAAGGATGGGAAGAAACAGCTGTGTTCTAGTCTCTGGATTTCTGTAATGTCTCTGCTGCTACCATATCGTAAAATTTAAATAAATAAACGTGATCACAGTATGAAAGGTACAGCATATATTCTATGCTAATCCAGTTTTAGAGTAGTTTGTGAAGATACTCATTATTTAGACATTCTTTGGCTCTGCTAGTTTGGATCTTCTTAAATGAACAGCTTCATATCACAGAAAGGAAAACAGGTTTGGAAGGAACAATAGCTCTCTCTCACTAATCCCTAAACCAAATATTTTTTTTACAATAGTCAGATAGGAAGTATACTTCCTATACAGCTTAATCGAAATTCTATTTTGTATCTGCCAGAATTACTTACTTTATTTATAGCATACAAAACTACTATATTGTCATTTAGCGGGCTATACAGAATCTGCTTGTTCAAACTGGGAGTGATAATCACCTTTTTCCTGGAGCATCTCGTGATAGTTACCTTCACTGAGATGAGATCATTGAACTGTTTGCTTACTGCTATGGACCTCTTTGTTATTAAAGACAACTTTATCCATAGCTTGAAGGTTGTTGTAAAGTCTGGATGTGGTCATTTTGAAAACAGGAAAATCAGAACTACAAGAAATTTATTAATGTACAATAATTATAATTAATTTTGCATATTTATGACCTAAATTCTACAGAAAATCTGTACCAAAAGAGAATTTTATCAGTGATGTGACACCACAAGAGTGAGCCTTCATGCCAGTAAGATAAATGCTTGTTATATGTGATTGTTCATTATCTCAGAACTTGGCAATTTACTGCATTCAGACAATAAATAACGGTCTGACTTAGATTAAACTTCAACACAAAGTACTTCTACAGAAATTAACTTTTCTTTCACAGAATTTTTTATAGTGAATTTCAAATTTTATATAAAAGTATAAATCTTAATAAATTGGTTTTTAAACAAAGAAATATGAGAACAGCCTATTTCAAAGTCTTTGATCATAAATTATAAAAGTAAAAATTCATAAAAATTCTCAGAGAATTGTGGGTTTACTCATGCATTATATGGTCTAAATACAGGGAATTAAATGCTTCATTCTTTTAATCCATAAAATTCTCCAAAAGCTTACCTTCCAGGCAAAACTGAGCATAGCTGCACCATAAGTTTCTGTTATGTTTGTAATGTATTGTAACTTTCTTCATTTAGGAATTGAACAACATCTTCACCTTCTTTGTTACTAATTTTGCTTCAGTTAGGACTTCAAGACTGAGCTACTCATTTCTCAATGATTTAAAACTTTCCAGCTAATCCAAAGGTAAGTAGAACACAAACCTGTTCTATACTCGATACAAGCTAGGCTGATAGATTGTTTTCCTCAGGCTCATATTGTTTTAGATGACTATATTCTTTGAATGACTTAAAAAACCACAGTCACTGTATTATTGCTGAAGTGTTAAATACAAATAGTTGATACCAGAACATTTCAAAACATGTAATTTGAATTCAAACTGTAATTAAAGGATTAAATTCATTCTCTTCATTCAGAGCCACTAAATTGAGCTGACTTGCAGAAATCTGGTTTTGGATTTGCTCAGCCTTACTTTTTCTTTTCTATGCCTGATATGAATGTGAGTACAATACAAATATATTGAGACAAATTGCCTATGATTAAGCACTCAATCAATTCTATTGCACTTGCATTACCTTGTTTGCAATTGTTACCTGTAACATTGTATGACAAATAACAATTACTGATCTAATGAATGAGAAAAATAAATATCTATGGAACAGCATTTGATCAACAAAAAACCAAATTCATAATCAAGTCTGAAGTGTCTTTCCTTTCTTGGAAAATCCATCTCCTTTTCCTTCCTTCAGAAACCCAACATACAAATCAGTTCAATTCTCTGATCAGAGACCACAGTAGGTTTAGTGTGGGGAGAGCACTCTGGAAAAGAGTCAAAGCTAATCCTGACATCTCTGTTATTTTATGAATCAAACCTCCCTTCATTTTTGAATAAATGTTTTGCACACATCATATAGAAGTTATCTATTACTCTGATTCCCTGTTTGAGTACTGTGGACACAGACCATCTTTAGATCTTTGTCACAGGGAACCCATCTGTGATAGAACATCAACCTGAGAATGGCTAATTCATAACAGTATCACTCCACTGAAAAGCCTGCAGCTGGACAGCACTTACAACAGCATGTCAATTACCTACCTGCTGCTTTCATGCTAGTAAAGATGTCTTGCAGGGGGAGGTCCTTGCTAGCCATAGATATTTGACAGCAATATCGGGTCAATATTGTAAGACTTAAACTGCAGCTGTCTTCTGCTCAAAGTGGATGACTAAATTCCATAAATATTGCCACATGTACTGTTAAAAGACCACCAACTAGGGGGGGCACTTTTATTTTTGGGGGAGGTTTATTCTTCATACAAAATATGCATTGTGGATGACATCATGTCTGTGAATACATGGGAGAGTTATTGTTGCCTACTTTTAAGCATATAACCTAGTTGCATTGAATCATCTTTTTGGAGGGTGCTGCATTTCCCCATTAGTGATACAGAGCATTTACTTTCGTAACTTTAGTTCTTGGAAGTAGATGAGAGTATGCAGTGTGCTAAATCTCTGCAACTCAGTATATGTAGATGATCTCCAAAAATCCTACAGTATTTTTCAAACTATATATATAATGTTGAGAATCATTTAACTATCACCACATAGTAAGCACCCAGGGGAGAAATCATCGCAGGTATGAAATACTGTATCTCACTACCATGCAAAAGAATTGAATCTACCCAGAGAATTCAAGAGATGACAAGTAACTTTCTTAAAAGTTATGATACATAATGAAAGCAGACTCTCAAAAGTAACAATTTTGGCCAAGTTCACTGCATCAGTCTAACGGATTTCTGAGCAGAATACCTATTCATTCTCTCCATGTCGCAATTTCACTGCACAGCTGTTGATGACCATGATTCTGCTGGTCTGTTTCCTTCACCTTCAGTACACAGAGTTCTCTGAATGGTAACTTGATTTATTTCCTTTCCCACAACCAAATGCCTGATTGTTACTGATCAGGAAGTGTAAAGTTATTTATACATTTTCAAGCAAGCATGCCTTCTTCATAAAACTGTTGTGTTTTGTTAATACCTCTAATGTTTCTTTCCATACACAGCAGATACATACACTTAAAAAATTCTATGATGTTACTTTTGGGTTATGAGGAACAGCAAAACAAGAAAGAACTAAGTAAACTCTTCCAATCATAATTTTTACATATATTACATATTTGCTGGTTTTATGTACATATGCCTGTGCATGTTTGCTCAACTATCCAGGAAACCACAAAAGATGGCAAAGAAAACTAAACACAAGTCTATCAATAAGATAAACCAGTGTAGATATCTAGCAGGACATACTGTCTGAAACTGGGAGAAGCTTCTCTTCCTATACTTTTTCTAAAGGCTTAGGAATTTAATCAACAACTTGAAGACCAGCCTATGAATCTTCAACTCACATTTGTCTTTAAGCATATGGACCTGAAAGCCCCAAATCCATCAAGTATACATATGCATCTAAGTATCTTTGAGTAATTTAGAATATGCAAATATCCCAGAAAAATATTGCTTTTCAGATGGAATGCATTTATAACAGTATCAAAAATTGTGAGACTTCAACTGTTTCTGAATTTCTAAATTATACACATGATAGAACTAACTACAGTTTGGATTTTAAAAGAATTAGAAATATGCATCATGGAACATATAGCTGGAGGAACATGCAAAGGAGGGTTACTAAAGGAATCTCTGAATTGAAGAACATTTGCAGATGAGAAAACTGATGTGATAAAAAACTAAGCACATGAAATGGGAAAAACAAAACAAGGAAAATATTCTCAAAGCTTCATTTCTGTCTTGGTTGTCAGTGTTTGAGAAAAGGTTCATATCTTGATATTTTTGTGTTTTATCGAGATCTTAGTAAGGAGTAAGCAAGAACGCTTATATGGGGAAGAAACGGCTATTCTTATAAAGAGTAACATATGGTTATGGAATAAATTTACTGAGCTTCCTTGTAGCAAAAAAATTGTACTAAATATAAGAGGTATGTGTCTTTGGGTTAAAAATTCTGAAGAAAAAATATTTTTGATGAAAACAATGTAAATCCTAAGTTTCTGGTACTGGGGTAGTCTCCATGGCTGGAAGACAGCCTTGGAGCTATGGGATCTGGAGTCACTGGCATCTTCAACTCATAGCTGGTTGCCTTAAAGTTGTAGATTTTTAAAAAGTAGTTTCCCCAGGAGGCTTGGAGGAAGGTGTTTTGCACCAATTTTACATTGGGTTTTTGTGATCCTGGTAAGAAAGGCACTCAGACACTGTGAAGTAGTATTTAGAATGCCATTTATTGGAGCTAACAATATAAGGAAAGAAAGGAGACTATAGAAAAGCTTACACCCCTTCAGATGCTGGAACCCCACATCACAAGGCATTGAACAGGCCTCCATTCAGGGCACAGCATGCTGTGTTGATCCCATCTATGGAAGTTTACCCCATTTTTGTCTTTTGAGCTTTTATATGATTTTCCTAATATAGGCTGGGTTTTTGTGTAGAAATGTGTATTTATAGGGAGAATTTCACAGCAGAAAAAAAGTAGTCTTTTTCTTTTTTTCTTTTTATGGGTATGTATGTGAAAATACAATACTTATATTTAATTAGCTTGCTCCTGAGATTGTAGCCGTAATTACGGTTTTTTAGTCCCTGTATGGAGGGGAGAAAAACTCATGTACAGCAATAAAGGTGATTGCTAATATGTCAGACAATATGATACTGTATCAAGACCAGCTGAAATAAAGCAGAAATAATGGCATAATGAAGATAAGTCACAAGAGATCAGAAACACCTCTTTTCTTTTTTTCTTTAGGAGAATACCTTAGAGATACGTTAACTAGTCTTCCTGTTTGTTTGCAAGCTTTTTATTTCCTGCTAAAGAAATGCTGAAAGTCCTGAAATTTCATTGCATTAATCTAGAGCTCTGAGTCTCTTTCCTGCATAGTCCTGGGGATAACTCTTGTTCTGATCTAAAAGTCAAACCCCATGTGTGCAGTTTATTCAACATGAACTGCACATGAAAATGGTCTAAGGGGCTAGAAAAGGCAAGGGGCGCATATCCAAGAGGTAAAGCATCTTTGGAAGTGATCCTTTGCTAAATGCAGCAAAGAAAGTGTGTATGCATGCCAGGAATGAGCTTGCTTTTTTTTTATTTTTATTTTTTATTTTTTTGTTTAAAGGAAGTTTTGTTAAAATGTTAAAAGTCCTGGGTTTTTTATTATTCAGAATAAAAAATCAGAATGTACTTTGTCAATTTCTTCAGTTTTCCATTTGACAAACATAGCTTTTCCTTATACAATCATCCACCACTAAATGCTCATCTTTCTCTTTCTCACATGGCTTACAATTAATGAGGTTGTTTACTTTACAACAAGTAGTCAGCACAGACAACATCCAGACAATTCTGGGAATAGCCTTCATTTAATCTGCTATTATTGCAAAAACAGTCAGTGTAGCTTCATACTTGTGGTTTTTGCTCATGTTACAGCAAAATCAATATAGAACTGTATTGGCATAGCTGAATTTAGACAAATGCAGTCAGAGTTCTTTGTTAGCAGTACACTAGTAGTCTCTCGGTCTGTGCTACATTTCTACTACAGAGAGCTCAGCCTGTTGTACAATGCACTAGCCACATCAGTATGGCATTGTGGCCAAACAGTGTCCATGTGCACAAACTGCCCTTGTTTCTCACCTTTCTAAGGACTCATGGTATTCTGAGAGATGTCTCATGCATACCCTAAGACTGCCTCATGACATATTTTATTAGGTGCAATCTAGTATAAAACAGCTGCAGCTTTTTGGTTTTCACTCTAAACTTGGTATGGGGCCGTGCTCCTTGCTTCTGTTGCCATGACTGAAAAGGCAAGGTAAGCGTTGCTCAACTTGCAGTCATCTGCACTGAGTCACCAAGCGCAGTAACTGTGCTTTCATTTTTCAGCCCTATATCATACATGACCCTGAAGGGGATCAGGACAGTGTTGATGGCTGGGATTGCCCAAACTTATGAGCTGCCTATGTCCTGTTCAACCTGATTGCATGCTGGCCTGGGCAGTGAGTCCACATAGTTGATTGTTTTTATGCTTAGCTTTGCTTATTTTTTCCTCTTTGCCCTTCAACAACTGATTAATCACTTACCTGCAAAAGATAGTCTTTAGTCTAGGCAGCCTCAGTGCCTTCTAAGACTTTATCCATGCCAGCTTTTAGGTGTAGGTTCCTTCCTACCATGTATATTGCAGTGGCCACAGACAATGATCTTTATCGTTAAGGATCAGCAGGGGTTTTTGAGTTTTTTTGGGGGTGGTTGGTTTTTTGTGTTTCTTTTTTTTTTAAAAAACCTTTGAAGCTTCTTGTGGGGGATTTTTTTATACATTCTTTTTGTACTGCAGTTTTGTCTCAAGCTACAGTCTTTGAGAAACAGCACTTAAGCTGTTATTTTTAAGTTGAGAGCATGAAATAAAAGACTGTGCAGAGGTAATGCAACAATTCTTGAAGGTACAGATCTCAAAGTTCAGAACTGTCAGGAGCTTTTTAGTTCTGACAGTGTGAGGTGTGACATTTTGAGTAGATGCATTATTTAGTGTAGCTGAAAGGTCTGAAGAGTTTAAATTTGGGACCTAAAAATTATCAGCCTGACTAAGAAACAGCAGCTAAATTGTTTCATTTTGAAGGGCTGATATCATCACCAAAATCTGCAGATTTTTTCCTGCAGTGTTACTTCACTGACTCTAAGCAAGCCAACTTAAAAATCCCCAGCCACAGTCACACTCAGGTCATTTTTTCTGTTGCCTCAGTCAGAGCAGGCAGGTAGAAATGTACAGGTACATGCTACCAACATAGCAAAAAACCTATGAGCCTTCATTTCACTTAGTAATGGCTTCACAAGCATAGTAAAGAAGAGGGAGGAGAAATCTGAATTCTGCAGTATCCTGTAAGTGGACAGATGAGCGGGTGAGCATTTACCCATATGGCTGGCAGAACTGCTGTACCATTTGAAACTACATAGTTAAGTAAATAATGCAATAGTTCTGCAACTTAAGCTTATTAAGACACAGCTGAATGTATTTATTTCTCTGAACAGTTTACTCAGGTTTGAGATTTTTTTAATCTCTGTATTAAAATGCTGATTGTCAGAACAAGCAGGTGATGTGTTTCATGTACA
The DNA here is from genome assembly GCF_000699145.1 of Aptenodytes forsteri. Classification (NCBI taxonomy): domain Eukaryota; kingdom Metazoa; phylum Chordata; class Aves; order Sphenisciformes; family Spheniscidae; genus Aptenodytes; species Aptenodytes forsteri. The sequence continues at coordinate 4,114,758 of NW_008795885.1, read as the reverse complement.
GTAGGTGGGGTTTTTAATCTTCATTTTCATGTATCTTTAGATATTAAAATAGCAAAATGTACTATTTTAAAAACAGGAAGTGATTTGACAGCTCTATTTGCTTTGGCTCCTCACCAGCTCCCTGTATGTATGTCTACAGTATCAGTATTGGCATTGCGGCACTTGCAGGCTTGTCTTTGGAATTCAAATTTCTGTTTTCACTGAATCTCTTTGCTTTAGTAATAGACACAGAATTTACATCTCCAGAAATAGTTGGGGATTTTTAATATCCTTCACTGAACAGTCTGTTCCCTGGGGCATGACTTTACTACTATGGGGCTATGCATGCAATGCAACATGCCAAGGACTCAGGAACAAAGATTGATATATATGAAGGAACTATACGATGACTTGTGCTCTCTAGAGGGAGGTCTCAAGCCAAGTGCATTTGCAGCCTGTCGATGCTTGTTGGCAGATAGAGATACCCAGGCACACTGAGGTCTCAGAAACATGGATTTTTCAGTGATTACTCACTGCTGCTACTTTTGTAACTATCCAGAAGATCATTTTCCAACTGCCTTTTCAAATTCAGGTCTTTTTTCCATTTCTGAACAAAAGCAAACAAATTAACCCTCTGGGACCTGAGAACAAGGCAAACCAGATGTTATTTCTTATAACAAGGTTATGTGTTTAATTCCCACATGAGTATGTTTTATCACATCATGACTGTAACAACCTAGAAAGGCAAGAAGGGACACTAGGGCTCATTATTTCCCTGCTTTTTGTGCTGCCTGTTACTTACATTGAGCAAGCCCACTATGTCTGTGCTTGGTGGCTGCCTAATAAAGTATCACCATTGCTACTAATGAAAAACTTATTCTTCTGAGATTTCACTTTCTACTGTTGAACTGCATCTGCTATAAGAATAAAAATTAAGAATACTGGGAAACTGGGGCACTTATTTTATTGGGACTTCCATTTTGGTTCATATCTCTCGCTCTGCTGTATGATGTCATTTTATAGATGAATGAGGCAGAAGAATGATATCAAAGGGGGACTAGGTTGTTCAATGCTTAAGTACTAGAAAAAAGATGGGAAACGCAGTATGTGCCAATGTTCTTTGCCAGGCTCAGCCACTGAAGGCATACTTCGAGGGTGTGCACACTGTTGCTAGGGAAAAATGGTCATGTGAGTCTCTTACCTAATGTAATTAATATTTTGTTTTGAAACATTGCATTCTTGTCATCTTGCAGCTTATGCCTCTAATAGCTAAAGCCCTTACATAAGGCACCTGGTGTGAAACAAAGGAAACAAAATGTCAGTTTAGAAGGAATAATGTAAAAGGCACAACAGAAGAGAGCAGATTGCAGTGTGATTGAGATTAGCTGGTACTGCCTTGCTTGTTGTATTCTGAAAAGATGAAAGGAGACTGAATTATTAATTTGAGGCAGTTTTTATTTATAAACCAGAATATGTATCCATTTGGAATAGGACACGTGAGGAGGGGATCAGTAAAAGGAAGTGCAGGGGAAGTTTCTGTGGTACCCAGATAACAGAAGAAACTAATTTTATCTTGTCCCTTTCCAAACACATAATTGTTTAGGCATTTTAGATATGTTCAAAGCTATGCGTGGTAGAAATGTGTAGCCAAACACATGCATATAATCTTCTCAAGATTTTCTTTTCCTAGAAATTGAATATGTAAGGGAATGCTTTATTATTCTAAGCTCTCACATGGCGCCTGAATTCCTCACTCATACTATATTTTCTGTATTGGCATCAGGAGTCTTGGGATGACCATTATGAACAAATAGACAATTAATGGTAACAAATGAGGTTAAAATACCTTTTAGGAGAGACCTAAATTAATAGAGAAAACAACTGGTGGGTTGTCAGCTCCAATGTGGGCATAGTCTTCTCTTAAAACCTGCTAAAATGTGAGAAAAGTTTAAGATATTATGCTGTTGATTGTAGAAAATTTGTCGATACATTTATAGCCAATCAGACCCATTTCACACAAACACTACTTTACAATCAAAGCATAGATAAGACTGCCAAGCCATAAAAGCAGTTTTTTACAGTTTTGTAAAAGAACTGTTTACAAAACCAAAAACAAACCAACCAAAAACCCCCAACAAAAATCCCCCACACTTTAGAATAAATTTAGTGATGTAACTGATGACGTTTGAACACTGAGATTGCACTTGATTCAGGACTAGTGAAAAGTTTTTGTTATTCTAGTCATGAAAAGAGCTGCAGCCCTCTATCCTTTAACTCACTTGTGTAGGTGCCACCCCTCAAATTCTGCTGTTGTGCTAAGACCCTGTTGTCTGTACACGGGTACTTGCCATAATTTGATTTTTTCTGGAAAGTGGGTACAGGACAATCCTTACCGATCCTTAGGTTCGCTGTCCAGGTCTACCATTGCATTTCTAAGAGAAGATTGTTAGAAGATCTGAATTTGAATAACAGACCCAGTCTCAGTCATAATGCTGCATAAATGCAATTTGTTATTTCAGCAAAAATGTTCAAGTATATGCACTAGAAATAGGATAATTTTGGATGATAAGCTAACAGTTCTTTGTTTTCTCCATAAGGATGGCACTTAATAACCTGATTTCTAGACAAAATGACAGTAATGAAACTCACTTGCAAGAGGATAGACAAAGATACACTACCATGACTTCAGAATTGATTTTAGAGAACACTGCTGGAAGCTTTAATATTTGTCTTCATGTGAAGCTACAAAGGATCTCACCCACCTGCAGACTTAGAAAACACAGCTGACTGAAGATAATACAATGGTATTATATTACTGATATCTATGTAAGAGTTGAGTTAAAACGACGAACTTTAAGTTCATATCTATGTCAGAGGACATGGCAGGTAGGATACATGTGCATAGGACACAAGCTAAATTTTCATGGATGGACAATTCCTTACACAGTTAAATTTAACTGTAAACACAACATTTAAAGGCAAACAGATTACGTTTGTCCCAAAATTATGTAAAAGGCAAATTCTGCCTTTACCGTTTGATGAAAACTTGCACAATCTGTAAATGTATTCCTGTGTCTGCCCCTAAATTGCCATCAGGTAATTCAGTTAACTTTTCTGTGCCTGAGTTTATGTCCACACAAAATGGACAATACCAATTGCTGACAAAATGTTTTAGAACTTACCATACATTCGTGTTTGAACAGGATGGAAGCCACCACTCCATTAGCTCATGATGGAGCTGTAAAACTGTATTAGTTCATGTACGTGCATCCTATCCACTTTTCTTTGGGAAGCTCAGGTTGATCCCTGGAATATTCTGTCCAGAACTGAAGCACAACAAATGGATGTTTTACCCATCATCTGAAGTTTTGCAGAGGAAGTAAATCCAAAAGACAGGCAGCTGGTAACTTGCCACTTTACTTACTATTCAGACAGAGCAGTGGCAAAGTTATTCTCTGTTTTGAAGTTTACAGCATTATGAGAAGCAGCTGGTGCCCCCTCAAGCCTTGTCTTTATCCACTGCTGTATACCCCAGAGCTATAGGATCTTGAGCAGGGAGGCTCAGAGGTTTCTCAAACTACACTGCAAGGTGTATAGGTCATTATGTGCTATGTTATTGTACCATCTGGTGCCCAAAGTTCTGTAATTTTTATCTCCTTATGATGCTGTATTGGGAGCCGTTAGACCATATTTTGTCCCAGACGGCGTCATTGGATCCACTTAATATTTCTCTCTTTGTGACTTTCTTATTATTCATGAAGATTTGTGGAAGAGACCACTTCACCAGTTATGACCAGGACAGTGTGAAAGCCACAAAAGATGGGGCTGTATTCCTAGCAAATAAAAAAGATACTGTGAAGTGATGCAACATCAGTTTTTTGGTGACTTTGGGCCATATGTTTAATACAGTCTTTTGTAACTGTACACTATCCATAGATTCCTTGCCTTGTTCATTGAATGAAATATTCTATAAACTAACTGAAAGACTTTTTGGTCATTAAACTGTCATTATGTAATGTACACTTTCATGTCTTACTCACTGAAATCAATCTATACTTTTCTGTGAGTACAAAAATCACTAGTTTTCTCATAGGCTTTTCTTTGGCATTGAACATGATAATGTTTGTGAAGACTGGTTTATTTTTGTTATATGTAGATGGGGAGAAAATGTTCTTAATGGCATTAACATGTAGGGAACAGAGGCACAAAAAGTTAAGACCTATTACTTTGAAATTCCCAGAGGCTGATATTCAGATAGCGATCCATGGCATGCTGGTAGGTTCTCTGCATTGTTCTCACTGACTTTGGTTGTGCTAGTAAGCATCAATATGCAAGACTGTAAGACGGGGATCCACGCACCAAACAGTAGTACACTGTCAGCAACTGTTTATAGACATTTTAAATCAAGTACTTAAAGGGGGCTTGTAAAAAAGATGGCGGCAAACGTTTTAGCAGGGCCTGTTGCGACAGGACAAGGGGGAATGGCTTTAAACTAAAAGGGGGTAGAGTTAGACTAGATATAAGGAAGACATTTTTTACACTGAGGGTGGTGAAACACTGGCAGAGGTTGCCCAGAGAGGTGGTGGATGCCCCATCCCTGGAAACATTCAAGGTCAGGTTGGACGGGGCTCTGAGCAACATGATCTAGTTGAAGATGTCCCTGCCCACGGCAGGGGGGTTGGACTAGATGACCTTTACTTGTCCCTTCCAACCCAAACTATTCTATGATTCTATGATTCTAAGTGAATTGCCAAACATTATCTAGGCATGCTCTGTGGTAGAAGGAGGGTTAACATCCAATTTTGTGTGGCAATATTTTACAGCCTTACCTTTGATTAACAGATTTTAAGGCCAGAAGACTAGATCATCTGGTCACATATGTCCTGTATATTACAGGACATTACATTTCTTCCAGTGGCTCCAGACTAAGTACATTTTCTGGAAAGGTGCCTAGCTTTGATTTGAGAGCACCAAGTAATGGACCATCTACCATTCCTTTTGGGAATTTGTTCCAGCTGTTAATCATCTACGCTGTTAAATTTTTTATCTTATTCCTAATTTGAATTTGCCTGCCTTCCTTTTCTATGCATTGGTTTATGTCCTTCCCTGCTAGATTAAAGAGTTCTTTAGTTCCTTGTGAGGGTGCTTATACACTGCAATCAAGCTACCTGCCAGTCTTTTTTTTTATAAGATAAACAGACTGATATTTTTAAGTCCTCACTCACCTGAATTTTCTGCAGCCTGGAAGTTTGTCAGCTTTTTTTCTATATCATCTCCAATTTTTTCAGTGACATTTTAAAAATGAACTGTGTGCAGTATGCAGAGCAGGAGGCAGTTTGCCAGTATCAATCTCACTAGTGTTATCTAGAGACATAAAATCACCACTGCTTTTCATTACTCCTCCTCCTTGCTTGTTCCTTTGAGGTTTGCATTAACCCACATTGTCTCTATGTTTTACTAGGAACTAATTTTTATTTGTTTATCTCCAATGACCCTGAATTTCTTTTTCAGACTTGCTGCTACCAAGAAATAGTTTCTCATTGTGTAGATATGTACTGCATTTTGGGGGTGGGGGGTGGAGAAGGAAGGGAATTTTTGTTTCTCTGTAAAAAATGCATTGTGTTTCAGTTCCAGAGCTGGTATCCTTGGCCTTACCCTTGTCTACTAGTAACCTTCATCAGCTTCTTCTGCACTGATATAATATATACTTCTGAATCATACTTAGAAATTTGGGGGTTTATACTACTCACCTCTAGAAACAATCATTGTTCAATAATAATTCTTTATTGCCAGTTGTTTTTGCATATAATCAATTATCTAATTATTAGTCTTTTTAATATATGCTTTGTTGTAGTGTTTGTCATTAATTTTTTAATTAAAGGATAATAGATGCTGAGTCAAAAGCCTCATAACATTTATATTTGTGCAGTAAATTCATCAAGCAAAATTCTAATCTCACCAAAGATTGAATCTGATTTGATTTACAAGAGCTTTTATTTTTTTCCCTTAGATGGTATCAGTTGACCTTGATTATATTATTTTAATTTAATTTTTACTTGATATAATTCCATACTAGTTTTTCTATGTTTTTTCCTTGTATGACATAATTACCTTCAATTTCCCATTGGAGCAGTCTTGATATTTTCTGAATCCTCTAGAGTGTCTTCGATATGCTAGCTAATGTAATACTAGCTAAGAAAAGTCCAGAAAATTCTTCAGCCAACTTACTGATAATGCGTGGGTGAAGTTACACAGGCCTGTTGATGTAAAACTACATAATTCTAATAGATTGTCTTTAACAGTCCCCTTAGTTATTAATAGATTTAATTGGATCCCTGTAAGGTGATGTTAATAAAGCATTGCGCTTCTTTCCAAATCCTGAGCAGAAGTATTTGCTCTATTTTTTCTGCATCATTATTTACAATTTTATGATACTCTGTTAAAATATCAATGGTATCTCTTTATTTCTTGGATACTTTAAAAGCTCCTTGCTCTTTTCTTAAGTTATGTCAGCCACTGCTTTCCCCCACAAGTCTTTATCTTCTCATATAAGTACATTTGCTATTTACTTTCCTTTTTATTTTGTTTCCACATTTTTCATCTTTGAGTTTCTTATCAGTGTTTTTGTGAGACCAGTCATTCCCATTCACTGCAGCACAATCTGAATTCTGTGTTAGAAGAAACTGGTGCTCTACCGCTCAGTTTTGTTCATTATGCAGTTGCATTCAGCAACAGGTCTGATCCATCTGTGTGCTGATGCAGGATACCAGTATGTAATGCAAAAGTACAAAAAAATGTATTAAGTTTGCACAGATTACACTACCTCTGACTTCCGTTTCTTGATAGGCATTTCTTTACTAGTACTTTTTTTTTTACCTTTTTTTTTTTTAAGAAAACTAAAATGGAAACAAACCTCCAAAAATGTATTCCTTGAGTTCATAATGACACCAAAATAAGTCATCAGCGGGATTAGAATCTGTTCAGTCTCCAAGAAGACATGTCAGTAGAGCTGGGGGACACTGGCGTGCAGTATGTGTGCTTCGTTCTCCTTGCAGGCCATAGAGAGCCTGATCACACTATACAGCTGAGAGACGGGAAACACAACTTGAGGCTTCATTCATAATTTGTCTATGTTTTTCTTTGGTATTACTGACAGCATGGCAATAGTAAATGGTAGGAGTCCAGATATCTGTTCCAGGGCACACTCTTCCATCAGATCCTGGAAAGCGCACTTCAGTGAGCATGAGCCCTTATTACACGTCTCAGCTGAATCTGTTTTCCTACTCCATCTGCTTCTTCCCTACACCGTTTTTCATGTCCTTTCCAGCTTCTCATCCTGTCTCTTTGGTTTGAGACTTCTCATACCAATTTTTTTCTCTCCCAGTCAAGCCTTTTAACTCACTGCTTTTCCTGTTTTCTCCCATTTTTACCATTGCTTGCTACTTTGACCTTAGACTTTTTCCTTTGCTAGCTCCCAAAAATGCTACTGTTCCCAAATGCTATTGGTCTTAACACTTATCTCCTCACTCTGGAGTCAATCTCTAGCTTCCCTAATCAGTCTCTCTCTGCAGAAGCTTCTAATTTTCTCTGATTTAAAGTGTAGTGATTTGTTTTTGCATGCTGGCAGTGGGGTGTATAGAGAGCTTATCGGAGGTACAGTCCCTCAGGCCCATAGTACACTATGGCAGAGGAGAGCAGGAGATTTTCTGCTCGGATGGGGTTCTGGAACATCTGTTTGTTGACGGAGTCTGAAAAATCCTCAGTAGTCTCCATGGTCTATTCGTCACCCCAGATTTCTTAAACATTACTAACATTGATTTTTTTCCTCTGTCAGAGAAAGGGAAATGGGGAAGCAAAAAGAATAACATTAAAGCAAAAGAATAGCCCTGCTGTATTTCAGATCTTCTCTTCCAACATTCTTGGTAAAAGAACTGCAAGATTCTTGAAAATATTAGCAGAGAGGACAGGATATTTCCATAAACTCTTTCTTTGAAATAAATGGCCTGAACTAGCCAAAGCTTACCCCTTTGTCCGTGTAAAATAGACGTGCCATGAGAGTATCAATTGTGTTTTAAGTTTGTAAACCACAACTGCAAATAACATGTAGTTACTTTAGCCATTGATATTATTGCCATATAGTTAATTAAAATATTCTGATTTTATTCAAAATAGTTGAATACTGTAAAAAATGACCTTAGAGGACAAATGCCTATTATCTTGTTTATACCAGTGCTCTGCTAGTACCTTGTAAATCACTTATTGCATAGCAGTCTGACACCATGTTGATGGGTGTTCTTGTAATAAATAAAGAAAAGACAACCTAATCTGTAAGGTTGCTGGTTTTTTTAAAAAATCTAAAAGTAATAAATTTTAAAATATCTACTTTGGACAAGGAACGGGTATCACAGGATCATGAATTATATATTCATGATCTCTGGACAGGCACTGCCCTTCGGAAGATTCCTCTTTAAAAAATTAAATTTAGCATTACAAGACTAGATTTCAAAAGCATTTAGCATCACCATAATAGGACTGACAGAAATGCGTAAGTATGATAGCTGCCTACTTCACAGCTTATGCTTCAATTGTACCTTATGCATCTAGATACTTTTGAAAACTTTTGAATACATCTTTAGACATTCAAATACTTCTGAATACCTGGATCATAGACACTTAAAAGCAACAAGCTGAAATGTCAGACTTTATAAGAATATGGCTTTCATGCCTTTAGAAAATCTTTATTTTAGATTTTTAAAAATTAAACCATTAATAAGAGAACAAATAACTCACAAGCCATTAAAATAGATCATCGAGGAAAACTAAGAACTTTATTTATGAACTATGAAAAAATAACACATTAATGTCTTTTCTAATTAACAGTAGTTCTTGGCTGAGACTTTAGATATCAATTTATGAAAAACATTGGCTTCATTTTATGAAATTATAAGAGTGTTTGTAATGCAAATTGGCATTGGGATATGTAGTAATAATAATGAAGATACATCTGCCAAAGTAGGGAGTGAATGTATATGCGTGTGCATGCATGCATGTGCACGGATTTTTGTGAACACATCCATGCACATATATCATGTTCATTCCCAGCATTGGTGGAATTATCTTCATTGTGCATGTGGATGTCTGTGAAGCACATGAGAAATAATTATTCCTATGGGAGTCTCTAGTGTCATAGCGGACAATAAATAGCTTGTGGAGAAATTGTGATGAATTGGGTGTGTCATGCAAGATAAATTTTAGTATCCTGTTAAGAAGGTTGGGTGGGTGGGGAATTGAATGAAAGGTCTGACAGGTTGAAGGAGAAAAGATTATTTTTTTTTCCCTTCTCTGTCCTTTTAATCTTTCTATCTCAAATCCCATTGTCAGCTTTTCCCAAATCCTTTCTTAGTTCCCTTCCATCATGCAGAATCCCTGTTTCTTCCACTAGCGCTTTTTTGCCATCTCTTCTACAGTGAATTGATAATATGAAGATCAATAAGATTGCAAGGGGTAAAAACTGTGAATGGAGAAATAGAGCCTGACATTTTAGTCAAGCTGAAGAGTAGCCAGCACATATTGCAGCCCTGCTGATAGGTGAAAGAAGTGGTGCACTTGGAGATGGCACAGGGACTCCCCCTGCCCCTCCAAGGAAGGGGGTTAAAGGGCTCTTTTCAGGTGTGCAGCTGCTCCCCTTTGTGCTGAGAGTTCTCTGAATTTAGAGCAGCCACAACGGTTCCATTTATCTGCATTTAAAATCTTTCCCACTGATGTTTTCACTTTTCAGGTATTTTAAATAACATTGAATCTCTTGTAACTTTTTACTGGTCCTCTCTGCAACACCAATATCTGATTTCGTGTTTTGCAGTGCTTGCAGTATCCACAGACTCAGATGTGACCCAGAATTCACTAGGTGCAGAAAATGTCCACAGTTCAGAAAAACGAAGACAGCTTGTGTGTTTGTCACAATGATAGATTATAAGGAATATTAGAATGATAATGGATAATGCGTTTCAGGATTTGTCTGACCCTTTAAAAAATTGGTCCACTTATTCATCTGGAATTGCAACATTTTCTATTGTTTATGCTTTGCTTTGTCAATTTCTCTTGTTTTCAATTTAAAACAAACAAAAAAACCCAACCTTGTCACATAACAGATTGAAGCCAAAGAAAGGTTTACAGAAATGTGGATTGCTATTTTTGCCAGATTTTAAGTGAGAAGAGGCAGAAATCTATTTTTATGTTTTTCTTAAAAATGTTTGTTTAAACTGTTGCAGGTACAACTTATGATGTTTTGGAAAGCTTATTTCATGTAAACTTTCCTTAGGTATTTTTTGTATAATGAACTTGCCAAACATTGTAATGTAGTATACTGCTTCATTCCACTGCATTATTTTATAAGTACTATTTTTATCCATACATATGTCCAATTTTTATAAAAATTGTCATTAAAAGGTATAACTCTTTTCAAATAAATATTGGAAATACATAATTGCATTCTTATTGTTTCTACTGAGTGCCTTTCTTTTAATATGAAACAAAATTGTGCAACTCAAAAAAAATGCATATGGTTGCAAGTAATCATGACTGTGACAGTATGTGAAGGAATAAAAAGGGTATAAAGGAGTCAAAAGGGAAAAAAAAAAAAGGCAAGCAAATAGAAAAGAAAGCCTACCTGTAAGTATTTTTGTGACTGGGGACCTGAAGTGAATAAAATAGATAGAGGGGAAAACTAATTTTAGATATTCTTCTGAATTGAATGCCTGAATGAGACAATATCTACCTCAATTTTATTTTCTTTCATTCCACTTAGCAATATTAACTTCAGATCAGAGACTAGTGCTGTCTTAAAGATTCAGAATATCCTCCTGATTTCAAAAAACAGTCATACTGACAGGTGGGCAGAGCAGTCCTTGACATTGCTTCTTTTAAGCCACTAACCCAGTCACTGAGAAAAGTCACTCTCCTGACAGGAAAAGTGACTCTTTCTGACAGGTCAGAAAAACTACCTGAGGAGTCTCAGGCAGCCAGTTCTCATTTTTCTATGCGTTTGACTGACCTCTCTCTCAGAGAGGTATTATTGCCTCAATATTGATAATCCTATACATATGTATGCAACAAAACATAGCCCTCCCCAGACTTTTGTGCCTAGAAATTCCAAATACATATGGTCAAGACTGCAATCAAAATGACGTAGAAAAAATAGGGTTAGCTTTGGTTTATGTGTCTCTCTGTTACCTGTGAATCTAAATTGTAACCAGACATTATCACTCATTGTCTTTTCAACTTCCTGAAGCATGAGAGGGTGAAGTACTCCCGTGAGGAAAATGCAGGAGGGAAACTTATTCCACAGTTCATCATTAGGGCAAGAATCTCAAGGCAATTCCTACATTGCTGCTGTCCCCTGGCATTCATGGAGCCGTGGGTTATGGCCAATTAATCCATCTATTGTTGATACTTTTTGCTCTGCTACCAGCCTGCTCCCATCTTGTGAGGTTCCCTCTGGAGAGTTCAGGAAAGCATATACACTTTCTTCTCTTAAAGATTGATGCTCAGGATGCCTTTGGTTTAAATAGCACCAAATGCGTTGTGTGAACTCCTTATGTTATCTTATGAATTCTCAACATACACTCTAGCTCTCCCTGTGGATGGTATTTGCAGATTTTACCATTACAGCCGTGTGCTTCTTTGATGGATTAAACAAGTTCACCTATCATTTTAACTGCAAGTTCATCCTGCAAGTTATTATTAATTCTGAATGGGGAACCACAAGTCAGAGAGGAGGGTAGTGCTTTTGGATTTGATAAGACTGAAGCACAAGCTGAGGGCAATCTGTTGTAAGCAGTGGAGGTGGAAGCTGGGAGGCAAAGGAACCATTTTCCTGTAATCACTAATTAGGCTGTTTTGTACCTTAGTGCATCAGTTTGTGAAATACTAAGCGGAAGCTGACTGGAAGCAGTGGAAGCAAAATTCAAATTTGTAACCTTTTAGCCAAACTCTAGTAATAATTTGTAACCTTTTAGCCCAAATCTAAGTTTAACTGAGTTAGAAAGAAATGGCAAATATGGAGCAAAACAGAAAACCTCATGACAATTTAGCAATATCTTGTTATATAATTTCTTAGGGTAAATTTTACAGTCTTTTTCTAAGGAAAATCCCTACATTCTTCAATAAAATATTAGAGAAATTGGCCCTCTTTTCATTATTCTTACTAATGTATCAGTAATATGTTCCAGACATATTTAAGCATATGCCTAACTAAAAAGCAAAGAAAATTTAAGTATTTTATTTCTGCATTGTCTTTCACAGAAAAAATGGAAGTTTAAGGGTTTGATTACCCTGTTGTTTGGGTTTGCATTTGTTTGGGGTTTTCTTTTGCCCTAACACAGATAAAATGTATTCACCTTGTCTCCTGATGCAGATTTGTCATGGGAGAGAAAGACTATTGGTGAGATACAGCAAAAAGCAAAGAAAATTTAAGTATTTTATTTCTGCATTGTCTTTCACAGAAAAAATGGAAGTTTAAGGGTTTGATTACCCTGTTGTTTGGGTTTGCATTTGTTTGGGGTTTTCTTTTGCCCTAACACAGATAAAATGTATTCACCTTGTCTCCTGATGCAGATTTGTCATGGGAGAGAAAGACTATTGGTGAGATACAGCCAGGGATGATAATAGAATCAAAGACACTTACTAGACACAAAAAATAGGTTTGACCATAGTTTACCCAGACCACCGCCTAGATCTTTGTGTCTTTCTCAAGAAAATGTCAACAGCATGACCTGCCTTTAGGAGAATCACTGCTTTGCCACAAAAGAAAGAACTTAGAAAACTATACACTACACAGTCACCAGTTGATGGCTTTCTCATTTAACAGTATCCCAAAATGTAGTATCTGCTGTATAGAAGACAGAAAAGTTTGTCTCTCCAAATAAGATGACAGACCAAACACCAGCAAGGTGATGATGTGTCTGGGTGATGAAGAGCAGGGAAATGAAGTAAAGAAAGATCAGCTTATCTGATTCCAGTGCTCTTTCTAAGAATGTAGGATCACTTGGATGTTAGTTTTGGGTTTTTGTTGTTGGGTTAATACAAATTTAATACAAATAAAAATGCATAAGAAAAATAGATTGCCCAGGCAAAATTAAGCTATACAGAGGCAGGGCCAGATTTTGAAGCTGGTTTTGAAAGAGGAATAAAGAGGGGAGCGAGGAAGTGGAAAAGACAGTTCTTTGGGAGTGTGAGTGGAGAAAGCAAATAGCTTGATTAATATCCCCAAAAGTTCTGGCTTAACGTGGTGTAAGGAATTGTACCAGACCAAGAGCTTGCCAATACATTTGGATTATGTATTTCACTAGAGAGTCAAACATCTGGGGCATGAACAATTAATTAATTAATGACTATTTGAAATTCAGCTAGTGTCAAATGTGTACTGGGGGTTACAATGGGACATCAGGCTGAATCCACTGTTGGTGTAGGCAACAGTGGTGCATTTGTCCAACAGTAGTTGAATCAAGACCTATCTTAAAACCAGCCAGATTTTATCTGCACTACTCCTAATGGGAAGTTCTTTCATAGCAACACTACAGACTTTTTCTTATAGTTTCATTTGAAGAAACAAGAAATTAATCTGATGAGTTTATAACGAAAAGTGTACATCAGTTTGGGCAATTTTCAGAAGAAGCTTTACTGGGCAAACTTGTATTTGTCTGAGAAAGAAAGAATGTGATACTAATCCATGCAAAAATGCTTAGGAGAAACCATGAGATTGCAAGGAAACAAATAGTCAAATTGAAGATATGTAACTTCAGAAGAGAAACTGAAACACTAGAAAGCTTTCATAGAGTAAAAAAAACCCCAGTTGATTCATGTATATATTTATAAAAAGCCAGGTGTCACAAATATCAAAATGTTGGCCACATTAACTTGACATACAACATGAACAGCCAAAAAATATCTAGCTAAGCAAAATACATCAACAGGAAAAGAGTGACACAAAAGACTAATGAGAAAACTAACAAAAGTAACCAATTTAGAAACAGTGATGAATACTAATGAGATTGAAGAAAATCTGGCATGGAAATTAATTTGGAACATGTCCATAAAGCCCCAAGATCAAAATAGCATCCAGAAATTACTATCAAGTGGAAATAGGGAACCACTTTGTGTAGTGGAAGTGATCCGGTATGTCAGTACCTCAACGACTGAGAAAAATAACCAAGAGAAGGCTTAAGGAGCTGCAGGAGCAGACCAAAGACTGGACCAGAAACATTCACAGGTGAAAAAGTGACAATAAGTGAAACAAGTAGTAACAAATTAATGTCAAGTGAAGTCTAGAGGCCAAGCTTGAGCTGCTTTAACTGAATGCCTCTCTGGGTGATACTGTTGATGGTTTGTGCTAAGAATAATGGGAGAATGTGGGTATTTTGTAGCAATTAACGTGCGGTTTGAAAAGTAACTGTTGGGTTCAGCATCACTCAGCGGGCAAAAATGCTACACTAACTTTCAACATCTCTGTGCTTTGTGTTACCTGCTTATGACCCTTCCTTAAATTTGTGGCCTGATTCACAGCCTGTTCTCAGTGGGATTTTGAAGATAGGTAAAAGCCTACAAATAACATGTTCTGTTGTATAATACCTCATTTAAAAAAAAAAGCAAATATTTTGTAGCTGTTGTGTGGATTTTCATAGGACTTTGTCAGGGACTGCTTTACAGCAGGGTAATACATGCCTATACTTACATACCTGAGTGAGAGGAATCAGCTTACCTCAAGGAAGAAGTAGATGGGCAGGATGAGCCGCTGATTTTATAGCCTCTGCCCTGACACCATACAGCAGTGGGGCAGGGTGACCTGAGCAGCTGCTCTGCTCTTCATAGGCTACCTCCAGGCTTAATAACTTTTTAGGGAAAACAGCTACCTCTGTGTCCTTCACTGCTATCGGTCAGTGTGGGGAGTAAGGAGACTCCTGATGCATTTAGTCTGTCTGTGTTTTGCCACCCCTATGAAACCACCACAAGACTGAGCTCCCAGCAGTGTGCAGTATGGGAGCTGCTATGCATCTCCTTACCCCAGTACCAAACTGTAAGCTGTCAGCTACTACGTTCTCTGAAAACTGTGCTCAACCTTGTGATGGTTGCTCATGCACTTAATGCTTGATCATCTGGGTCCCTTGTGTACATGTTTGTTCAGAACTGGAGTTGCGGCTGTCAGGGTTGGGGTCCGTTACTAGCCATACTGTCTGTAAATGGCCGCTGAAAGCCCTCCTTGCTCAGTAGGGTGACACGCAAGTTCACGTCCATTTCATTTGTCCATGCATCCCTGTCTGGAAGGCAAATACTCATGGATCAACACAGCTGAGATTTTTTGCAAGAGTGTCAATCCGTCTTATGTGCTGTGATCTGAAATGGCAATAAAAGTTATCAATCCTGAGCAATAAAAAAGTGTAAGAACTGCTTAGGTATACCTAATAATAATAAATAAATATATAAATAATTAGGTATACCTTATAAATAAATAAATTATTAGGTATAACTAATATAATAAACCTCTGTGACTTTTCATTAATCAGTTGTTCCTTAACTAAGATGTATTTTCTGTTACCCATGAATGTTTATCCTGTCCTATCAGATGTGTGACTTTAGGCAAAGACAATAGCAGCATTACCGTAGACAGTGTTTCTCCCTACAAACACTTTGTTGTCTTCACAAGAGAAAACATGTAAGCTGTTTGGCATCTTCAGTAACCTTAAAGCAGTCCATGAAACCCTATTCAAAGCCAGAGATCCGGTATGCCTTTTGGTCTGAGCATCATTAGTAAGAAGAAGACATGCAGTTGCACTGGAAATCAAGTAACCGCATGCTCCAACATGCAAGGCATAGCTACGTTTATCTCGCAGTGCAGCTTTAATGAATTCCAGCAGCTTCTAGCTGTGTAAGAAAGCAGAGCAGGCAGCACCAGAAGCTTTATAAACAATCCAAAGAGCTATTAGCCAGTTGCAGTAGAGCTCCCACCTGTCTTAAAATATGGTGTAACTGAATGCCAGGTATTACCATTTTGTGATCAGAGATGCACACAATAATTTAAAGATTAACCTGAAACACAGGTAAGTACATACAAGTCAGCATAAGAAAAACAGAAATGATATGTAGTGCATATTAATGCAAACCTCTCAGATGCTTCATGATGTGACGCCCATCTACAAGAAGGGCCGGAAGGAGGATCCGGGGAACTACAGGCCTGTCAGCCTGACCTCGGTGCCGGGGAAGATTATGGAGC
>NW_008795885.1:4092687-4097334 GCF_000699145.1 Aptenodytes forsteri | reverse complement strand
TAGAGGTCTTTTCCAACCTCAATGATTCTATGATTCTATGATTCTATGATTTGAAACAATCAAAAAAGAATGGTTACATGGCTGGTATTGGCTGTTTTAATCTGATCTGGGATAATTAATGAATAAAAAATTAGAGCAACATTTATCAGGAAAAAAAAAAATCATTCATTTGGGTCTAGTTATTCAATTGTATTAATAGTCATTGGACTTTTTAATGCTTTAAGAAATGTACTATACCTGAGTTCAGTGTCATTCTTAATTTGTCTCTGCTTAGAGGAGGGTGGGGAATGAAAAGAAGACTGAAAAGAAGTTTGCATAAATGATCTCAGTTGTGCACCAGGACATTCCTTGAAATAGTCATCATGCCAATGACCAGTAGATTATATTGATTTTTGGCAATCCTTTCTTTGGTGTAAGTTTTTTGACACTTTGAAGATTCATCATCAGCATAGGCAGGAGTCATCCACAGTTTGTCAGTGCCATACAAGCAATGTTTTTAATTTTAAGGCTTAACTTTGTGACGTATGTGTTACCATGCAAATTAATTTCTGTTAATTGACCCTGATGAACATAGAAAAAGTTATGTGATAATAATATTTAGCTACTTTATCTACCTACCAGAATCTGTGCTCTATTTGAGAAGGCAGTATTTTCCAAGATGGTTTTTTAACTGGCATGAAAACTGTCAAAGAAGATAAACTATCTTTAAATCAGAAAATAGCTTATTTCCTGCTGTCTTATCAAACAACACCATATAGTCTAGAAATGTGTGCGTGCTGAATTACTAATGAGGAGATTTTTATGTATTGGACTAGAAGTTATGACACTTGATTTGGATAAACATGTTTAAAAAAAGTCTTTGCCTCCTAGGAATAAAGCAAAGCATGTGGGAATGAAATATTTAGTATTAGTTTGTGCCAGATGAATGAGAAAATATGGGAGAAAAATAACTGAAATTCAGTTGTTACCCTAAAGAAATTAAGTGCTGAAGTGTGAAGTATAAACAGAACTTGGAAGAGACATCTTGGCTAGCTGAAGTATCATCAGTGTCATCAGAAGCTTAAACATGGAATTTGAAGCCCAGCTGTGAATATCAGTGAAGCATCTTATAGGTTAATCAAACATTTGCGGAAAGTCTAGTCAATATTTCAGTAATATTGAACTTCAGATTATGTTGGTATTGGTAGTTAGCTGGGACATAGTAACATGGACTGCATAGTTAAATGGCTTAATGTGTGACACTGGCAATTGAGCAGAGTGCTGCAAGATCCTGGTTCTGGTCTCCAGCCAGCTGGAGCTCATCACTGAACTCAAGGGCTGCTAGAGACCAAAGAGCAGAGATCATTGTCTGATCACAAAATCAGGCTGCAAACCACTGCTCACACCAAAAAGAAAGCCAAACCCCTCCTCTTCAGACCCTTATGTCTGTGTTGGAATGATCCCTGGCATGTCCTAGTCCCTGAACTCTGCCCAGGAACTGTCTGATTGCATGATAGCTGATACACATCAAAACTCTGCTGTGGAGAGTCCTAAAGGGTTAACAGTATGAATAAACGTGGCTCAGCACTTGGGCCCCTGGCCCTGTTTTATTTACTGGTATGGTTGTCACAAACCCTGCAGAGCACCTTCTGGGTGTCAGCTCTAATTCCTGGATTTTAATCTCATCTGAATTAAAAGTTATCACAATTTTATGAAAACCTGTATAAAATCAGAATTGCTGTTTTGAATCCTGCTTAGTAGAAGAGAAATGGTTTCCCTGAGATTCTGCCTACAATGCTGGCTAATGTCTCACAATTCACCTTTTACTTTTTTTATTGTTGTTGAAATAAGTGTTGTAGCTCTTTGAAGCAGGTGTGCTCAGCAGTCTTGATCCCTTTGTGCGGTCCTAGGACACATCCTTGCTGCCTATCAGGACAACAGCTGGGTGGGTGCTGTTCCCCATTTCTCAGCCACAGTGTTCTCGAAGAGGTCCCCATGGAGCACACTTGCTCTGCAGACATGAGCTAGCCAGGATACACACACAGAGGATGGGACTGTGAAATGCATCTCTCTGAAAACAGAGGTAGGGTCTCTAGTCTCAGGTATAGAGAGTCCACTGTCATGAGCTCTTAGGTGTTATGTTCAAATAAATAATACAATAATGATTCAGCAAGCAACCACTGCTAGTTCCTATGTATCTAAAAGAAAAAAAAAAAAGGAAAAAAAATACTTTAGGTACCATACTGACATTTTTGTTTATTTGGAAATAAAGAATATAGGAATTATTCCTGGAGTTAACTCTCTAGATGTTATATTTTATTGGAGTGACAAACTAGGCCTGAGATATGACACCAAGTTCACAGGAAAGTGCAGAGAAGTAAATGTTTTAAACAAGGGATGTTTAAGCCATCAGATGCCATCTGATCAAATTGTAAAGAAGGTAAATTCTCCTATAAGCATTTTTTAACTTGACTATGGCACAAAAGAACATACTCTCTTCTTTTGTGTTTGTTCACATGTTGATATATAATAATGCATAGGTTTTCAAATAGTTGCCTAAATTTGTGGTCTAGAATATATGTATGATAGCCAATTTGGAAACTTAATGATTTTTTTTTTATTAAATGATTAATTTAATTTCATTAAAATGAAAAAATTCCCTAGCACAAGGATATATTTTCCTTCCAGTTACAATTTTCTGTTCAAAGAATGTTCCCTCACTTAGCATAAGAAAACTCATACCCTGCAAACCTGCATTATTTAGTACTCTCCATTTTTCAATGTATTATTTAACATTCAACAACATACCTGAGGACATAATCCAACAGAACACTAGCAAAGCAAACCCCTCCTCTCCTGCCAAAAATTCTAAATAGAGTATACTCATTATTTGTGGTACTTACTTTCAGAAGAATGAGCTGTGAAGAATAGCTTCAGGTAATGAACTGATTTTATTGCTGTAAGCTTAAAACAAAACTAAACAAAAGATAGAAGAATAATTTCAGCTTTCATCCAGGAGTATATTCTGCATGTACATTCCTCCTGTAGATGGCAAGTAAATTCCAATAGGAGTTTAAGAATATGCCTAAGTATAGACCTGTTTCAAGCCAATCTAATTTGAAAATCAGTATCAAATCTTTAAAATCCCATCTTCTACTGAATGTAACACCACCAATTACTACTTTTGATAATGGAAAACAACAGCTGAAGTAAAAAATGAATGCAACTCTAAAATGTATGTTAAATGGAAGAATCATACATAATAAATATGCCTAAAAAGCTATATTTAGAACAATGAAAACAATGTATTTTCCACACACACATTTTGTTTACAGCATAAAATAATTCATATAGTTGTCCAAAACATATATACATACAAGTTTATTTTTCAAAATTGTGGTCCCTTTAAGTAAGTTGTTAAGTAAATTGTTAACTAACTTAAAAAGACAGGGAATTAACTTACAAGATAATTTGAATTTAAATCAGTAAATAAGTCATGCACTTGAAGTTACATCATTGATTTTCAACCATATAAAGTACATAAAGCAATAAGTATTTATTTCCCTGTAGGAAAAATAACCCAATTATCTCACAAACTACTGTTATCAGTTTAGCAACTGAAATAAGCATTTGCTGAAAGTAACTCTGCTCATTTTTTTTCAGAATGTTATTTGAAAGGCATAAATAACTCAGAGACAGACCAATATGGTTATCACTCAAATTAATATTTTCCATATTGCACTCAAATTGGTACTTTTTGATACATTGATACACTTTTCTTCTTCTTTTCAAAATTTGTGCTTAGAGTAGACTGAGGAGGGACTCTGGGGACTTTTGGAACTTTCCTTCCTGTTACGGTGCTTATTTGAAAGTTTTTCTCTCACCTACCAATCACATACTTAACATATTCAGGGAAGAAATCCCTAAATTTTGACTCAATGCAAGTTAATCGTAAGTAGTATTCCACCTGCAAATACCTCAGACTCTAAAGGCAGATAATTTATTTCTGTGTTTCTGCTGAATTTCTGATTGAAACCAGTGGTGCGATGAAAATCTCTAAAATTCCTACCAATGAATGAAAAATCAAAAGCGCATCAGACTTTTCTGCATGTGCAGAAATCATTCATGTGTAGCAAACTAAACACCATCATTACTCCTCTCTGGTACTGATATATTATTATATTTTCCCAATGTAAGCCAAGGGATTAAACAACTGAAGACAGAGGTGTTAATTTTAATATCAGCTTTACCCTCTGCAGAATAGAAAATAAAAAGAATTCCCTCTGTATGACCAATCATTACATTGTGCACTACAGGTTTTTCGTAAATGCTGGCAGTTTGTAATAACAGAAATATATCAGTGAGCAGTGGAAAGCCTCAGCTTTAAAATCTCTCATACTTCACTGTATTCAATTGTTTGGTCCCATTAACCATTAAGACTTCTGTTTTCCCATTCATATCCATAGGATCCAGGATTTCAGAAGTTAAATCACATGTATTTTTTATACATGTGCATGAATATGTACACATCTATATATGCTATCTTTAAGACTCTAGACAACGTATAGATTGGGACCCATTCTTGCTACCTGTATTTGCCTTCCTTTGTCTTATTTACTGTGTAGAATCATAGAATCATTGAGGTTGGAAAAGACCTCTAAGACCATC
>NW_008795885.1:4080561-4092126 GCF_000699145.1 Aptenodytes forsteri | reverse complement strand
TTGTGGCCGAAGTGCAGGACCCGGCACTTGGCCTTGTTGAACCTCATACAGTTGGCCTCAGCCCAAGTGTAGTGATAGACCTGACACTTTGCACTGGGAAAGTAGGTTAAAATCCACAAGAACAGTGTTATGTTAGTGAATATCATAGAGACTTATAAGGTAGACAAGACTTATAAGGAGAAAATCTTTTATTAGAAAAAGCAACATATCCAGAAAAAAGTACAGGCTTTCAGGTACACAAGCCCTTTTCAAGTCTGAAACAGAAAAATTCAAATCATTGCTGCCACAGTGCTTACTTTTACACAAAAGATTACTACTGCTTCTTGGAAGATGGTCTGCACTATAATATCTAATGTTTTAATGTATAACCTCTGAGATCATGGCTGGTTTACAAAGCCGAGCTTGTATTTTCTTTAGATTTGTTAATAAGTAAAGTCAATTTTCACTGAATAATCAGCATTGTTTCATTTACTGTTCCCCAAGCCTGTAGCGCTGCATGGGGTTGTTGTGGCCGAAGTGCAGGACCCGGCACTTGGCCTTGTTGAACCTCATACAGTTGGCCTCAGCCCAAGTGTAGTGATAGACCTGACACTTTGCACTGGGAAAGTAGGTTAAAATCCACAAGAACAGTGTTATGTTAGTGAATATCATAGAGACTTATAAGGTAGACAAGACTTATAAGGAGAAAATCTTTTATTAGAAAAAGCAACATATCCAGAAAAAAGTACAGGCTTTCAGGTACACAAGCCCTTTTCAAGTCTGAAACAGAAAAATTCAAATCATTGCTGCCACAGTGCTTACTTTTACACAAAAGATTACTACTGCTTCTTGGAAGATGGTGAACTGCACTATATCTAATGTTTTAGTGTATAACCTCTGAGATCATGGCTGGTTTACAAAGCCGAGCTTGTATTTTCTGTAGATTTGTTAATAAGTAAAGTCAATTTTCACTGAATAATCAGCATTGTTTCATTTACTGGGTCCTTAATTATTTTATGCATTAGCAAATTTTTTACTAACAAGGTGAAGAGAGAACACTGGTCATTTTACACATAGACAGCATAGTAAACAATCTAAGTGAAACTATTTTTAATGTTATTTTTATTCAATATTTATATTATTATAGCAATTACGTGCTCAAGTCAGAATTGTTGTCATGCTGGGCCAGATACCAGTCAAACACAATACCCTGCTCTGCTGAGCTTAGATGTGTAGCAGTAACTAGATATTCTGAAATAACTTTGGGTTATACTGAATTCAGGTTTCAGCAATGATATGGGAATGGCTTCCTTCCTGTGTCAGCATCTTCTTTGCTTCTAGGAACCTGGGAGGAAACCCAGACCCCACTGAAGTCAAAATATTGGTTAGATGATTACTTGGTTTCATTCTATTCTATTTCTTGAACTATATAGGTTGCAGGTGAATAATCTTCCTGTAAGATTTGAGTATGTCACTTTGCCACATGAGTGAAAGATCTGTTAGTACCAGAAGAACTGATCAGTACAGCAATGCTGTGTGGGTTCTGCCATTGGACCTAACACATCATTATGAGTCTCTGAAATGTCCAGAACAGCATCACTTCTCATTAGTTTTATTTATGTCACTAATTATTCTGATAATAATTTTAGAATCTCCATTCCACCATTTCAAAGTAGTTAACGGTAATAAACTAGTTATCATGTAAGAGGTCCATGCACTGCTGTCATTTTGTTTGTCACACATAACTGCCTGGGAAAAGCTGAATGAAATTAATAAGTGCTCCTTTTATTTGAAATTATGGTTCTCTGCAGTCATGGGGTGTTCCCACTCTTACTCCTTTCAGAGTACTTATAAGTATGAAGTTAGTGGGAAATTATGACAGAATCATGCTGATCCGTTTAGCAAGGATTACCAAATATGAAGAGGCATTTTTCTGCTGTTAGCACGAGCACTACTGTCACTGTGTTCCAGGTGTGCCATTCTTTGCTCTACTTACTGAGAGATCCTGCTCTTGCAGTATTGCCAAACAGTTGCAAAGACCTCACCAATACGCTGGGTATTTACTGCAAATAAGTACCTGGGCTGAGTGAAATATCCATTCATTATGCTAGCTCCATCAAAGCCCAACCTCTCAGTCCACTGAGAGCTACTCTTCTGGCTAACAGCTCAGTCAATATCTACTCTGCTATGCCTCTTCAGATCTTCAAGGTAATATTTTGCTGTAGGCAATGTGGATTGAAGAAAAAGAATTTGAAAAAGCTAATTAGAAAAAAATATTTCCAGTTTATTTTTGTAAAGTTCAAAATACCAAGAAAAGTTGTATTTTAATTAAAAAAAAACCAAACAGATTAGGGTTTTTTTGAACTGCAACACTTTTTTGTAGTCTTGGACACTTCATGGATCTGTTCCAAGAATTCACTCTGTGAAACAAACCACAAAGGTCTTAAAAGCACAGTGAGCGAGTAGAAAATCTAAAAGGGCAGAAGATGTTTCAAAGAAAGCCATAACAGCCTGCCCACCTTCTCAGGAGGGAAACTGGCTAAACCTGTGATCTGTGTTTCTTGGAGTTTTATTTTCAATTTCAAGGAGGATTCAGAAGTGAAAAATTAGACATCCACCTACCCGAACACAAAAAAGCATCATACAGTTGTACTTTTTGTTTGTACTATAATAGCACCTGGATGAGGAAACCAGATGGGGATCCCTTGTAGCTGCTGGGCATATGTATTACTAAAGCAAACCTTAAAGTTGTGAAGGACTTAATGTCTTAGCAAAAGTCATGACAGTATTATGAATAAACTACTAGGCAGGGAGGACAAATAGAACAGTGATTAGTTATGGGCACAGTTTGCAGCTAAAGTTTTCACTTCACTTAATTCTGTTTTTATCAGTAGCAATAAACAACAATTTGAAAAATCACAGGTGAAAAGAAGAGCAATTGGCCCCAGTCACACCAAGGGTCCATCTAGCACGGTATTCTGTTTCGGAGAGTAGCCAGTCACTTAGGAATGGGGACAAATGTAGAAATACTTTCCCAGAACACTCTCCTAGTCTTCAGCAATTCAAGTCAGAGACTTCCTGAAGTGGTCTCATGGTGTTAATAGTCTGTGGTGGATTTTTCTTCCACAAAGTTGTCAGGTTGCTTTCTGGACACGTTAGCTTGTAGCATCCAAACCATTCTGAAGCAAGGAGTTCCACACAGGCATTATCCATCCTGCACAGTGAAAGGAACTGGTGTTACAAAGAGGCTTGAAAGCGGGTAAAGTTGTGTTTTGGAGAGAGGTGTGAAGCAGGCAAATGAGTGCTGAAGACTGGCCACAGTCTTTAATGGCAATAGCAGTTTCCAGGATCAGTCAGACTGTGAGGAGGCGGAAACAAAACAAGCTCTTGCATTGACTGACTGCAAAGCTTTGTAGATCTCTACATTCTGCCAGTGGGGTTAAACTCCAGGTTTTTGTGTTGCTTCTGTATGTATATGGCAATGCTACAAAATGAGGAGGAGGTGTAGGAGGAGTACTGCAGTTCCAGTGACTGCCCTTGGTGTTATCTTGGCTATAAGGCCCCCCTCTCTGGAGTTCATAATTTCAGATTTAGCTGTGGCTGACTCAGCCACTTTGTTACCCTGGAACACTTAGGTTGAAAGTCTGTGAAGAAACTCGTCAGAGGGCAACTTCCCTTTGGTGAATTCAACTTTCTCCTTCCTTCATCCATACTGTTTTTGTTGTTGTTGAAAAAAGTCTTCTAGGCATCAAGGGCAAAAGGGCAAGTGAAAATACCTCCTAGTGTCAGACTCCTTTCTGTTTACACTGTTCATCATGCTGGAGTGAACACGTGTTTGTTTTTTTTCACGGGTCTGTTTAAAGCATGCAGAATGTTTAAAATGGCTGCACAATGATTTAATGCTACTAAAATAGACAGTCAGACAGGGTAAAAATATAGTAAGTTCTTTCCTGACAGCTGTAGAAACCACCAGCACTCTCCTTTTGATCAGCTTTACAGCACTATCCGTTACTGTCAGCATCATTGTCATAGCTGGCATGTGACAACCTTTTTTTTCCTAAAGGACTTAATTTGTGATATAAAATACTCCTAATAAGCTTAGTGCACATTCTGAGGGGATGGGAGACAGCAGGCTTAATACTGTAAGGTGCTTTCCACACACTGTAGGAATGGAAAGCTCTCAGCACAGTTTAAGATCAAGGTCAGTGAATGCAAGCAAACTCATTAAAGCATTTATGGGGGGCCTGGATAGATTAGATGCCCTCTCTGACCTCTACACCATGCTTTCATTCTTCTGCAGATAAATAAATAAAAAGACTGTATTGGAACCATATATTTTCAGTGAGTGTTATTATCCGTATAATTATAGCATATCTTCATACCTTTGTTCTTATATTTTGTATGCTTTGTGTCTTGTTTGAAACACACATATTTATTGCTTTTGAAAATGTATCTGCAGAACATATATGCAGTCTTGTACTTCCTGAATCCAATGCCACCTATGCTCTTGATATCTCACTGTTCTTTTTAAATATATACAGCAGGCATTGCTTTTATCCATTTTTCTTGAATAAACCCATGTGTTGGCAGGGGGAAAGCTTTTTTGGTTGAGGATTTTTTTTTTTTTAATTTTGTCTTCTTTCAGTTAATTTTAACTTAATTATTAAGATGAATTGTAATGATGTTTAAAACCCTAGAGGCGAACTGGTTTCATTTGATTTCTTCTGGTAGATGAGAAAAAAAATGTTAGCAGTTGCAATCTTCTGTGAAATGTATCCCATGCTCTTGAACTTACGTTTTTAACGTACCTTTCAAACTAAAATTGATTTCTTTCTTTTAAAATAAAAAACAATGCATATTTTATGAGAAAATGAATACCTTTGATTTTTTTTTAATTGATTGATAAGCATTCACAGCTAGGATGATGAGAGGAACAGTTACCTTCTTAAGTATTCATAAAAATCTACATTCTTTCACACTTATTTTTTTTTTTTTAAAGTTTTATCAAGCTACAATGCACAAACATCTGTGTAAAAACTTTCAGAGGTAATTATTATTTAAAATCATGTATTTCTGAGTTACTCTCTGCTTTATGTAATGCAAACCACCACTTCTAGGGTAATTCAGCTACAAGCATTGGTAACGTGCACTGAGGTAAATGCAAAAAACTCACTTGCAGATGATGGGGAGAACCAGAGATCTTCTACCTTATATCAGTAAACGTTAGAAATATTTTATGGTTATCTCAAATAGTATTGCTGCCTATAATCTCCTATCTGAATCTCTGAATGAATCTATAAACCCTTGGACTTGTGGTTTTGTATGGTAATTTGATATAGTGACTAGCATAATTGTATGTATTTTGCTGTAAGGAAGGGTATGAATTGTTCTTTTTTCATCTGTATTAAACTGGGACTTGTGAAGTTTGAGCACCTCCTCCTCCCTCCTCTCCTGGTTAAAATCCCAGGTCTTCCCTTGCTGGTCTAATTATTAGCAAATTGCTCTTGCTAGATCAATGGGCATGCTTTCAACTCTAATAAGAGGGGAAAAAAATGTTCAAAGCAGAGGTATTTTTAGTCCTACAGTCTGATTGATTTTTTTTGTGTGTGTGGTACAAAATTGTGGTACGAAGCTTCCTTTACATTCCAATTCACATTTCAGATTTAAACCCAACTTTTTTAAAAATCTAGCCCTGTTTTCTGTAAATCCTAAGGAATGGAATATCTCTTGGGAACACCCTTTTGATTTGTCTATTCCTATCCCCTGTGTCCAATATAATCATGGAAACCTTCCTCAGCTTTTTGGTGTTAGTCATGATTTCCAAAATCTTTTTGCTCAGTGAATAGTTGCTCAGTCTGGTAGTGAAATATAGTAGCCCTATTGCAGAACACAAAGGAGTCTCCTTTCAGGCTTTCTATGAAGTGTTTTTTCATATTAAAGTCTTATTAAGAGTAAAAGGAAAACCATGTCCTACAAAGGCATTTCCTCATTAGAGGTGGGCCAAGTAGTAGTAATTTTTGCAGGTAAAAATGAGCATTGAATTTTTTCTGGTGTGGAGTAAGAAGAAAAAGGGGCTAAGGCAGTTGCAGCCTGAAAGCTTCCTGGTCAAAACTACGTTTCAATCACCAAAGAATGCTGGAGAAGCCAAACTAAATTCTCATTTAATGTAATGAGTTCACTAGGAAGAGTACTGGGTCTGTTAGGAAGACGCACTCTGGCACCTTTTACATACCACAGCTCCTCCCTCAGCAGCAAAAGTTACCAAAACTATTATCAAAGCTGGGAGTGGGGCAGAGAAACTGAGTAGTCTTCCCCAGTAGAGGTAAAACCTTAAGATTAGTACCCCTGCTTTAAGCAGGTGAGTGCTTTTCATATGCCCTGAGCTCACTCAAGATGGTAGAACTCTGAATTATTTTTCTAGAGGTTTCAAGATACTATCTCCAGAAATGTTTTTGTCTCAGCATTGTTTCATTTGTATATTTACTGTGGAAAAGAGATTGCTACGACTATTCAGCAATGACATTTTGAGTTTACTTCAGCTGTAATGTATGTTGCTAAACGCATCTAGTTGCCTTAATTCATAGTGACCAAAAGAAGCACATGCATAACAATAGTGTGCAGTAAAAGTCACATATGTGTTCATAGACATCAGATTGCATCAGGGGTCCCTAGTCTATGGAAACCCAGAATTTGAACTGGAAGCTTCAGCCCATTTGAACAGCTATTTTGAGCAACTCTATGTACTTTTGCAATAATGGGTCAGCGTCTTGAACTTAAAGATATTTTTGACCGGTTTTTCTGGGTCTGCTGAAAGGCTGACATTATAGCAGCTTGCAAAAGAGTTTGCAAAGAAAACCTGAATAAACAAATACTTATAAATATGTGCCTACATGACAGCCTTGTTACCATGTTATTCTTACTGAAGCCACCTGGCTTCATTTTTTCCTCCTCTATATACCCTGTTTTCAGTATGCCTTCCAAGTAGACATTCAGAGAGAAGAATTACATACTAATTTTTTTGGTGGTTGCTTAAGGTGATGTACAAATGATAAAGGATAATACATGATAAAGGAAATCCAGATTGGTACCTTGCCAATATGGGTTCATATCACTCTTCTGCTGAGATATGTCTTTGACTAACCAAGACATATATTTTGCACTCTACCTGAGGAACAGGTTCTTAACTTAACTGAAATATCAAAAATTCCCATTTCTGAAATGAGCTTCTGACTTGGATGGAACTGTAATCAAAACAAATCCGTTGTTATGGGACCATTGTCATGAACTGTTATCTTGTTGACTGAATAGGAAAAAGAAACTGGCTGAACTCTTCATTTGAAATAATACTCATTTACTCTTGCCCCATTCTTAGAGATAAAATTCTTCACATATCAGTCACAGCTACTGTGAATGTAACAGCTATTGGCCAATAAATACCATCAGTTAATACTTTTCAGATGTAGTCTCTGAATTGTTTAGCATATACAGGAATAAGTATTCACTGTTCACCTTGCATTATGAGTCATCTAAATCACATTGGTTTTCTTTGGTAGACTGAAACTTTTACAAACAGACAGATGGTTTAGGTATTCAGATGAATATTTACCGTGCTAGGATTCAGGTACTTCCACGGTTGTCTACACTTTCATAAATAAAGAGTAACATGACCCAACAAATCAAATCATTTTACTCTAAGGTCTACTATTGTTCAGAGAAATCTTGACAGACATATTTTTAATCCGTGTGACTGAAGGTATAAAAAGTAAGGAGATCTCTATTAATTTGTTTGAGAACAGAGAAAAGAATGGCAAATAATGCTACATTTCAAATGGGGAGACAAGGTCACCTCAGCCCCTAAACTCATGTGTGCATGCAGGCTGTGCTTTGATTCTGTGTTACAATTCCTCTTTCCATGCCCCAATTCTGTGCAAAGGAAATAAGGATGTGGAGGCTAAAAAGGAGCTGCAGTGTGGCTTGGCGAGCTCACCACCCTGGGGTGCATGCTCAAGACTGTTCAGTACCATGCCCTGCAGTTTGGACAAGAGAAGTTTATCTGCTTATCTGTTTAGAGTACACATGTAGAAGATGATCTAGTGTGGAAGGTACATTTGCTTCTCATATGACTTAGGTTTGGTCATCAGCATGGCTACCAAGGGGAAATTAATTTGCTTTTTCTCCTCCAGCATGATTTTGGAAGTTACCACAACTGAATGCAAAATCCTAGCTGCCTGGGAAAAGGTAAAGAGGACTTTTAGACTTCAACCAAGAATGTAGCCCTCACTGTAAGGATTGTGTTCAAGGGTTTTTCCTGTGCCTGCTTTACCTCTGTCAAACAACTTTGTGATAGAGGATTGTCCAACAGGAGATGCTCCATGGGACACTCTACTGAAGCTGTAAAGAACAGTAACAAAGCTAAATAAACTTAGGCAAGGGTCACTGTGTTCAGACACCTTCTAAAATGAATTTACTACATTTAGATCAATTAATACAGCCCAGAAAAAATTGCGTAGGGCTTTTTAGTGAATTGGAGAGAAGCCTGGTCCTGGGACACTTGAGATTTTGCTGTCTACAGAAACTGAACTGAGAGGAATGTTGAAAGCATAGGAAAAAAACATTCCTGTGCTGCTTGTTTGCACTGTCACATTGGGAACTGAGTTAATCAAGAGAGACCAAAGTTATTGTGGAGGTTTGTTTTATTTGTCATTTGCTATTTAATTCTTGCTATGTTTTCCAAGCAGGAGTTGCTTTCTCTATTTGCCACTGAAATTTTCTCTAGGTCTTTAACTTGGTGTAGATAAGTGCAAAGGATTCAAAAAAATCTTGATTGCCGACACTGTGGTTGGGAACTGTCTTAAGCTATTTGCTGGACTGTGAACAGATATACATTTTGTAAACATCTGTAGCAGTTTAAGCTACTACTGCCCTCCAGCTGCTTGTTACTACCCCTCTGCTATGGGCTTTTGCTCACACACCTGTGCTAATAGGCTGTTTCTTAGTCTACTCCCTGCAATATCAGCAGAGCTAACAGGTTTGACCTGACTTGATTGATATGACCTGAATCAGATAAAGACTCACATGAACTGCTCTGTTGACAGAGCTTTTTGGGCAGTAAACTTCAGAAGAAAGGAACCATAAGAAGTAACAGTGTTGTGATGTCATATGTCACTGCAGCTGGATCTGGAAGAAAACCTCTGGCTACAGAATTTGTGCTTAAAGACAACTGAAACTCTTTGAATCTAGTCTTTGATGTGGTTGACATTGTTTGACATAAAGACCACTGACATGAGTACTATTCGACCATCCCTAGTAAGCAGACCAAGAAGTAAGCAAACACCACCAGCACTTGCTGACCCCGTACGTGGTCTTTCCCAATAACTGCTCAGGTGTTTTGCCAGAGCAGTGTTAAAAAGCTGCATGCAGCAGGCCATGGCCTGCTCTGTCACAAGTAACTGTCAGTCACCAGGGTTATAAATCTAGCATTTTTCAAAAGCAGAAATTCAGTTTTTAGACAGTCTATGTCTGTGAAGTGGGTACTGAAAATCACCCACAAGAGATTCAGTAATTTCCCCATGGGAATCTCCTGTTGCATGATATATGAAAAGAAGCTGCTTTCTTGGAAGAAAATATTCTAGTTTTATCACACATTCTAACTGCTGTAACAGATTTTTTATTAGAAATCTGCTAGGGAAGAAAACGAAAGTTCTGTTACTTTCAAACATAATTGTCTGTATCTTTCAAGCTGCCATACCCTTTCCAAATGATGCTTGCAAGGGTCTCAGTCAGAATAAAGGAAATGAAGCGCCAACTTGAGTCATTTCTTCACTCAGGATATTACATGTCAAACACAGAGAACTCCAATGAAGGTGGCCAAATGAAACCTTTAAGTTATATATAACTACCTATTTAATACCTGCAGCTGTTAGGAGGTTGCCAAACTGTTCATTACTAACCTTGTCTAGGAGAGGGTATCCTAGAAACTTTTACACAGCAAGCTTCAATAAACTAGCTCAAACCAGAAAGTTTCAGTAGGGAAGTGGTGTGAGAGACACTAGCCTTTATTACATGATGGCCATTGTTGGTAAGTTCACATAATTTTTTATAAAAAATATTTTTTTCTTTTGCTTTCTCTGGTAGGAGCTAGGAATTTAGATTGCAGTGGTCAGCTGAGAGTGATAGAATTAAAAGAAAAAGAGAGAAAGAGAGAACTATCCCAGATTAGCAACAGCTTTTTAGTGAACAAACTTCAACTACATGTACACATTCAGTGATATACCTACAGTGGACCTACTGCAAAGAAAGATTTCATTTGTGTAAGGAATAAGAGTCAGACACTCATAAATACAAATCAAAGTGCTTACTGGCCAGATTACCTAACCCTTCCATTGTTAAGATGGGAATAATACAATTTAGATATATCAGGGAGTTTTTGGAAGATTACTCACTGAAGTTTGTAAAAACATTTCCAAGACACAGTGCATTACACATGCTAAGTGCTTTTATTTTGTAGACTTTCAATCCTCAGCAAAATATTGTATTAGTTTATTGTTTCAGTGCATCTTCTCACTACTTTACCAGACCCCAGATGAAAAAAAGAGCTAAGTGTCAAATATTTTCAAAATAGAATAAATAAGGAAACCAAAGATAAGGAAGGGGTTGTTAGACCCTTACAACTACTATTAGAAAGCCAGGCTAAAGTCCTGTCCTACTGCTGACTGGAAGCTAGCCAATGTTATTCCAATTTACAAGAGGGGCAAGAGGGATGACCCAGGAAACTACAGACCTGTTAGTCTAACCTCAGTTCCTGGAAAAATTATGGAGAAGATCATACTGGTTACTATTGAAAGGCATTTGAAGAACAATGCAATCATCAGGCACAGTCAACACGGGTTCACAAATGGAAAGTCCTGTTTAACTAATTTGATATCCTTCTAGGATAAGGTCACCCACCCAGTGGATGAAGGGAAGGTGGTGGATGTAGCTTTTCTGGATTTTAGTAAGGCTTTTGATACTGTCGCTCACAGCATCCTTCTGGAGTAGTTGTCCAACTGTGAGATGAGCAGGTACACGTGCGCTGGGTGAAGAGCAGAGCATAATGGGGCTACATCTGGCTGCTGGCTGGTGACCGGTCACCAGCGGTGTTCCTCAGGGCTCAATTCTAGGGTCAGTTCTGTCCAATATTTTTATCAGTGATCTGGATGTGGAGGTGAATGCACCATTAGCAAGTTTGCTGACGATACGAAATTGGAAGGTGCTGTTGACTCTCTCAAGGGACAAGAGGCCTTGCAGAGGGATCTAGATAGACTGGAGCACTGGGCAATGATTAATGGGATGAAATTCAACAAATCCAAGTGCCAGATTCTGCACCTGGGATGGAGTAACTGGACACAAGTATAAATCAAGGGAGGAGTGGCTGGAGAGCAGCCCTGCAGAAAGGGATCTGGGGGTGCTGGTCGACAGCAGGCTCAATACGAGTCAGCAATGTGCCCTGGCAGCCAAGAGGGCAAACCGCACCCTGGGGTGCATCAAACCCAGCATAGCCAGCCGGTCAAGAGAGGTGATTATCCCGCTGTATTCAGCGTTGGTTCG
>NW_008795885.1:4070574-4080319 GCF_000699145.1 Aptenodytes forsteri | reverse complement strand
AATGTTTAAGAGGCATTTGGACAATGCCCTTAATAACATGCTTTAACTTTTCGTCAGCCCTGAAGTGGTCAGGCGGTTGGACTAGCTGTTTGTTGTAGGTCCCTTCCAACTGAAAATATTCTTTTCTGTTCTGTTCTGTTCTGTTCTATTCTATTCTATTCTATAGTCAAAAAGAGGGTTTTTTTCTAATGAGGATATGATTTTTGCCCGGTTACAGACAACTAGTTTAATAATGCATTGTGGGCATCCTTTTTTTTTTTTTTTTTAATAGTTTACTAACAGTGTTTTTCAGCCATTCTGTGTATCTTACCAGCATATTTATCATGCCTATACTTTGCCTGTAAAGACTCCAGAGTGTATCCACTTTATAAACCTCTTGCTTTATTCTGTCTTTTAGCTAGGAGACTCTGACTGTGGATAACATTTTATGTTTTGGATGGCAATCCACTGTGTCCGTGGATCATGTGTGTGGTTTTTGTGATATTCCTGCAATCAACACCTTGGACTTACACAGGTGCTTTATTAAATCCTCTCATCATGATTCTTACATTAGTAGTGTACAAATATAAATTCACTAATGAAAAGTAGTGAACATCAGATAAGACTCATTTAACACATATGTGCAAGAATAGCTTGGTTTGTTTAATTTAGACTGCACAGATGTCCAAGTGCTCAAGAGTTACATTAAGTGAAAAATTGTCCTCCTCTATTTAATATTCCAAACAAAACATTCTTTAAGTGTTCTTCACCAGAATCAAATCCAAGTTGAATTAGAAGCTGAATTCACAGAAGGTAAAATTTATTAGAAATGAAACAGTTCAGAAGGACACATCCTGGCAGCAGCTTCTAGCTCTGCCTATGGGGAGTTGTGTCCCTGGCTTACTAGACACAGAAGCAATTGACACCAATGAGCTGATCAGAGGTCCCTTTCTTAGTATGTGTGTTCTCAGCTCCTCAGGTTGCTCTGCTGTGCCTTGGAGCATCTGGAGGAACTAAGCCAGTGTTCCAACCTGTAGTTCTAGTTCAGCTCTGCAGAAAGAGAGCCATGTCAGCTAGCATGGGAGTCATGAGAGAAAATATGCCTTAGGTGGCAATGCCTTGATGTGTAAAGGTAAATGAGGGCATGGCGTCAGGGCTCCTAATGGGAAGTAAAAGGGTACAGGAGGCTGGAACATAGGTTGGGGTCTTTGTTTGCGGCAGTGGGACATGCAGTGGATGAGTGGAGATAGATAAGCACTTGGTTTCAAAGAGCTGTTTTTGGGAGGTGGGGAAGGAAGTAGAAGGTAGGAGGAAGGGTAGGAATATGGAGGAAGTTAGTCCATACACCAATCTCTTTCTCCCTGCGTGTGTGAATCTCCATTAAGATAAGAGTTATTACTGTTCCATATCAAAGGGGATTAATTGTCCAAGATTTTTCCTTGTTCTGTCTTTTCCCTTCCTTCCCCATATATTGACCCTGGAGAAAGTTCACGATCCATGCTCTTATAGAAACTTCAGAATGACTTTTAATCACATTTGTTGCAACGGCTTTTATGCGGGGTAAGAATTATCATAATGCAACGTACCCTAAAAACACTGTTTTCTGGTCTTAGTCTGCCTTCAGTGTAGAGAGAATCCTTTAATCACATTTAAATTCCATTTACAATGCTTCATTCCAAACTCCATTTACAATGCTTCAAGCAGAGCAATGTTCAATCTATAACTTTTGATTGGGTTTCTCTTGTCTCTCAAGTGTGCAAAGTTTGGTAGCTCTCCTAAGGACTATTATGTAAAATTATTTTGGTTAGAGTTAGGACTTCTGCTAAGTAAGGAAAAGCCTTTCACCATAATTTTTGTTTTGCTTTGCTCTCATTTCTTACTTCCAACACAAATCTTAACTGTACAGAGACAGACAGCTCAAAATATGCCAGTCTATAAACTGGGGGAAAACTGATGCTTATTGAGGGTGTGGAACTCTGGATATTTATATACAATTGTTCCAGATAAATCAAAAGGTCACAAAACTAAAAGCATTAAATCTTCACATCTTTCATAACAAGGCTGCAACTGGTGAATTTTTTTGGGGGGAACCATGCTGAACTCAGAATCTGCCTGGATACACTGCTTTCCTTTGATAAAGATGTCACATTTTGTCCTTTCAAAAATACATTTCTGTTACAAATATTCCCCAGGAACAACTTTAAGCATCTAATAAACAGCAAGCCACTTGATCACCGACTTTGTTTCTGGCTACATATTCTCTATGGCACCTTTAGGACAAATGAAATTTTGCCATCTTTTGAAAAGCAACTTGGGTGAAACATGTCATCTTCTCTTTGACATACAGCAGGTGAAATGTGCATAAAACCAGCAACCAGAGAGCTTGTTTAGCCTACTACTTCTCTGAATTTTTTCTTATTCTTATTGCTGAGCTTGTAGCCATAGTGGGCTCTTAAGACTTTAAGTTGCAACAAACTAATGTGTCAGGTTTCCAGTAAAAATAAATGAGTTGGGTTTCTCCCAGAGACAGCAGCTTTTCAAATCTAGCTTTATCATCCATTCTACTGGTATTTTTATCTGACTGGGGATGACATACCTGTACAGGCTTTTCTTTTTATCCCTTCTTATATTTCAAAGTTTTTTTCTGCCTCAGACCTGACACTGACAATCCTTTTGTGTTTTCTTTGGTTCCTCAGAGGCTTAATGGTCCAGCACAGTAGCTGAACCCTTAGAAATTTCTTCTGTACCTCTGCAGAGACTACTTCAGTAAGGGCCACAGAGCTGTCACCGTGAAAAGTGAGAGGCCCCTGTGGTTAAACATTCCTTAGTGTTTTCATTTCTGAAAGCGATAGCAGAATGGGTAAATGGATTTCTTTCAACCACACAGTTGCCTTACAGCTGTACACGGTCTTCTTGGGGATGTGTAATGGGGTGAAGCTGTCTAGGAAGTTGGCTAATTCTCCTTATTTTACTACAGGTGATTCGTTTGATGAAGGGCTTGACAGCTAATGATTTGAAAAAATCAATTATTTGCAAGCCTATTAATGTTAAATACTTAAACATCTCATACAAGCATGTAATTTAAATGCAATTAAACAGTTATTAAATGTCCAATGTCAATTAATGATTGATGGAGCATTCACTAATTGAGCAGAAATCTTGGGTCTACTGTGATGACCACAGTGAACTGGAAATTCACTACAAATAAAATGTTTGGGTATTTTGAGGCATTTAAAAAGCAATTTTCCATACAGCTTGCTGTGAGCTTAATGGTCTTATTTTAAATGAATTTAAAATGTTTGGGTATTTTGAGGCATTTAAAAAGCAATTTTCCATACAGCTTGCTGTGAGCTTAATGGTCTTATTTTAAAATGAATTTGGTGTCTGCTCCTCCAAATACTGCCATGAACAGCCTGCTGACTGTAACGGGACTATTCAAAAAGATATGTGCTACTTGCAAGAGTAAAAGCTTTGCAAGTTATGGACATTCATCTTCTTGAAAAGCAATGATGTTTTTATTTTACATGACTACTTCTTTCCCCCAGTCTGTGTCCTGTGGCCCTAACAAATTTCTCACCTCTGAGAAAGATTGTTTGAATTTTTTCTTCCTTACATGACATTACATTGAGATGTTTCATTGGTTATTTTGGAGAAGCCTATTTTGTGTAAGCCTAGCTGTTGATGATTTCACATCTTTGTTCATGTATAATAATTTCATAAATGTTTTACTAGGGGGACTGTGGTATAATGGTATACCTCACAGTCTTAAAACATGTCCTCATTACAAACTTGCATTGTACATAACAGATTCAAGGGGTTTTTTTGGAGATAGTATAAAAAAAGCCTCCTTCTCAATACTGTGTTTTTACTGTTTCTTGTCACCCTGCTGACACAGAGGAACTAACACATATGACAGTTTCCTGAGAAACTTAACAGTGGACTTACATGTCACAGGCTATGTTAGATGAGGACAGTCTGAAATCAGAAAGAAGTGATATTTTAATGGTTGTTCGGGTGTAGATCCAATGAATCCTAAATTGTCTAGGCTTATCTTTAATTTTCTCCAACTAGAAGAAATGAAGGTGCTGTAAGGAGGTGGTGGGCATAGAAGTGAAAAATTATTTTTTTTTGTAATTCTGAGCTGGGACACGAGAATTTTTCCATCTCAGTACTGACTGGACATTTCTACCATGTAGCCACCCTACTAGAACAGTGAGATGAAGCTATATTGTTGCCCCAATGCTTTTTACCTGATGAGTTCTGCAAGTTACCTGCACGAATTTGCGATCTCTACGACAACTTCTGTGCATGGAGGGTTGGTAACACCAGGGCCTCAGTGCTAATAAGGAATACTTTGTCATCTTTGTTTTTGGCATACAATTTTGAAGGAGAAGAACAGCTGCTTCGTTTACCTGTTATGCTTGGTAGTCCCTTGTGTTGCTTTAAACAGCCAGTAGATAGTTAATGAATGAATGGCACAATACTGATCAGGTAAAACTCTTGCAGTAAGTGCTATCAAAAAGAGTAGCTGAATGACTAATTTCTGCTGGCGACCAGATCAAATGGAAACCTCAGCTCCTGAGCAAAATCTGATGTAATAGATGTCTGCTTAGAATTTTTTTCCTGTCCTTTCTTTCCCTCTCTCTCAGCAAATTAAAGAATTTCTAAAATCTTTAGCTCCACCTTTATTCTCTACGCTGACAAACCAAAGCTGGAAGGATTTGAAGTGTAAGGCTGTGTGTGGCAGGAATGAGAACATCTGAATTCTGCTCTCAGTGACAGCATTGGGACTACAGAAGTACTGACAGAAAACAATAAGAAATGAATGATTTAAAATTTTTTCATCAGATCTGCAACTTGGGACATAATTGATAAGAGTGAAGTGTTATTATTTTCAGCAGATTCACAGGCTATGACTGAGTCATGTAGATTAATATTGTGACTATTGAAAGCATGCACAGCAACAGGAGTTGGGAGAGACAAACCATGCTTTCTGAGACTTATTTGAATATCAAGTAGTGATCAACATTCTGCATGTGAGGACTACAAATAACTATCATCTTCACAGAAGCCAGTGAACACTGTGGGATTTGACAGACGGGTAGTTGTATGCATTCACAGGTACACAGGGCTGCCAGAAGGGGAAACACAAGATTTTGGTAGATTTGGTGAGCGTCCTGTACCGATTACAGCTGATGTGTCTGGGCCCTAAGATGCCTTTCATGTTTTGTTTGAGCAGCTCAACAAATCTACAACATTGGAGATGTTTTCTTGTTCTTTTATTGTCATTTTAAAATTGCTGTCATACCTTTGGGATCCAGCCCATGTGTTGTGAAGCAGCTGAAGTGTGAAGTTGTATCAGGAAAGCTGGTGAAGCAGACGGTCTATGTTCTGCCCACTACAAAAGACTGTTACGAGTTTTTGAAAGTGCATGCGGTTGGCAATGCAATTGAGAGAAGGCTGAGTGGTTAAAGTGGCTAATGTAGTTTCTGGCTGGTTGCAAACATATTAGCTATAGACCACTGACTAAACAGACATGTCCTACTGCAGTTACACATCTCTTCATGTTGATTAACTGGCATGTCACCATGGACGAAGCCATATGACTAGTAAGTTGGCAAGGTTTTATTCAAACCATTGTTTAGGACATTTCAGACTGGAGAGGAATGAAATACCTAACCCCTGCTTATGCCTCTGATCTGACAAATAATAGTAAAGGACATTGTAGGCCAAAATTTTGAAAAGGACCTCCTTGGTGTTTAGAAACCTGCTTGTATTCACCTTTCTTGAGCAGTGTTACTGGCAGGCCAATGCTGTTTGACTTTGCCCATACAAAACCTACCACATGCAAACGATATTACCAGCAAAGTGCATGTGCAATCTTATGTGTTGACAAAGTGGGACTGGTTTGAAAACCTTTCAAAATGTAATCCAGAATGACACTTTGATCAAGATAAGTTCATGTGACTTGTTTTTGTGTTTTTATGTGTTTTCAATGGCAAAAAGCTTTTGTTAGCAGCATAGCTTTGAAAATACTTGGACTCAAGGGGATTTTATCAGGAAGCTGTACTGAGGCAGTGAAGCAGTCACAATAATGTCTGCCTCCCCCCGAAAAAAGAAAAAAAAAGGTTTGGGGTGACAAATGGGAAGAAAAAAGCACAAAAACTAATAATAAATCCTTTTTTTTAAAACACATTGGGAACGGGAAACAAGCCAGACACTTTGTATGGCCAAAGGCAGATAAAATATAAGAGGAAAAGAGCAAGCCAGAGAAAAAAAGTGAAATTATTGTTTTACGCCCTTGTTTCATCTTGAAAGAGCTTGTTTCCTGCACCAGAACCCTTTTTTTGGAGATGTACTGGGGGATCAAATGGTTTGAAATTGAATTTATATAACAGCCAGCATAGAATAAATCACCAAAATAAGTAGTAAAAAATCATGAAGATTTGTTAAGAGTTTAAGGGAGCTCAAAAGCTGAATAGCTGAGCTAGTAAGCTGTAGTATGTAGTCTCATTATTAAAACTGCTTTAGTGTCAGAGAATTGGAAGATGGTTAATGCAATGCCAGTTTTTGAGGGAGGTTCCAGGAGACGTCACGGTAATGACAGACTACTTGTACGAAAAATATTGCTGGGCACTCTTCTGAAAAAAGAACTATTGTTCATATGAATAAATAGTAGACAGTGAGGAAGAGTTAATCAGATTTTGCCTTGAAAAACTGTTGTAATTCTTTGAAGAAGATTGTAAGCACATACACAGGGGACATGCAGTTGATGTGCTCTGCTTGGATTTCTAAAAGGTATTTGACAAGGTCCCTTCTCAAAGCGTCTTAGAGCAATTCAATTGTCATGGCATAAAGGGGAAGGCCATCACATTTTAAAATAGCTGATTTAAAAGATGGAAAGCAGAGAGTTGGAATAAATGGTCAGTATTCTCAAAGGGGGAAGTCTGGTAGTAGAGTCCTACAGTATATGCATTGGGGCTACTTTGTCCATAAATGATCAGGGAAAAGGGATGAACAGGAAGGGGACAAAGTTTACTGATGAGAGTAGATGATTCAGTGGTGTAAATACAAAGGCTGACTGTGAAGATCTGAACAGGGAGTGGGTAATAAAATGGCAGATTACATTTTCAAGTGATAAACAGACGAGGGCAAACAGTGTGTAGGGAATTATTAGGAAAAAAATAGGCAGATCATTGCCACATCAGTTTATAAAGCCGTAGCGCATCCGTGCCTTGAAAACTCTCTTCAGTATTTGTTCCCTCGTCTAAGAAGTGGTAAAATAAATTAGAAGAGATACAGAGACAGACTACAGGATACCCAAAGGTATGGAATTGCTTCTGTATGAGAAGTGATAAAAATTGAGTAAGGATCTTCCTTTGCCCTATGGAAAAGGGTAACTAAGGATGTTTCAAAAGAAACCCATCAAATCATAGGTGGAATGGAGGTAAACAGAGATGCATTATGATTTGGGGAGTTTCTTTTGTTTATTTTTTGTCCCCTCTACTACAAGAACATGCCAAAATCAGGTGAGTTTCTCATGCACCAGATACAAAATAGGCAGAAAGAGGTGGTTCTCCACAGAGTGTGTAGTTAATCTATGGAAAGCATTTCCACAGGATGTTCTAGATGCTGAAAGTATATGCGAGCCCAAGGGAAAACTGGACAAGTTTGTCAAAGAGAAATTAATAATTCATTATTAATAGAGGGATGCACTTCTAATTCACCTAACTGTGATTTTCTAGTGTGTTAGGAGAACTGATTTGTGATTATTCTCTTCTCTAGACATCTCTTGGCTACTGTTGGAAACAACATCCTGAACTAGATTGGTATATGTTGTTCTCGAATTTGTTAGATTCCTTGGTTCTGGAGGGTAACTGAACAATACAGCCTCAAATACAATAGGAAGGGGAATTGAATTACCTTATTTTGGAAATATCTTGTGGCAGGACATTGAACATATTCAAGAAAGTAATTCTAGAGGATTTTTTTCCCTTTTCGCTTTTCCTACCATTTAAAAATAGAGGAGCTAGTAGGTGAAGTTCTACTGTGATAAATTAATCAGGTTTTTTTATTAATATAATCTCTCAGTAAAACATTAGGCCTTAAGATGAAATTCCCTTTGAAGCTTGGGAAGAGAAGTGGCACAAGACCTAGATGAAGCCTTTAAAAGGCCTTAACAGAGCATGTCATGCCAAGAGAAAAAAGGCAACATTCATGGGAGCTTCTACCAGAGGACCAGAAGCTTCCCAGCTGCCAGAAAGCCAGGAAAGGGCAGCAGTAGCACTGCAGCTTGCTTCCATGCTGTCCCTTCAATTTTCTAAAGGCGTGGTGGTAGGTACTCTGCAGTTTATCTACCTAAAAAAAAAAATAAATGGAGCACATTAGACGTCCACTGGGACTGCTGAGAAAGGAGTCTGGCCCAGTCATCATAGTTATCTGTGCAAACAATAGCTGTCATACATGATCAGATTACCTGCCAGAGGGATCTGATGAATTATCATCTGACTATGCCTCCATTATTCATATCTTACCCAGAGCACTGCTTACCTATGCATAAATACTGGAAGCATACTATGCCTTGTATATGAAATAGGTCTGAATAGAATCATTATCATATAATTACATGTTAAAAATATTTTAAATATAGTTTTACATTTAAAATGACTTGCTGTTTGGTCACATGCAAAAATAACTTTTTAATGGGCATTGAGATTTGGATTACTCAGCTACCACATGTGAGATTATAGTTAAAGATGACTGGAAAATAGTGTATTATTTCTAGTCACTGTTTTGAAAGAAAAACTTTCTGATATTTACTATTTATTGGCACAAGTATTTCGGGATTTTCCTCAAAATATGAGAAAAGACTTCTGGGTATTATTTTAATTAAAATGCTAGAAATTTTAACATGAAACTGGGCTGAGTGGCATTTTTTAGCTCTAAAAAGTTTCAGTGCTGTGTTTTTGAACATCACTGCCTACTGCTTATTTCCTGTGAACAAGCATTGATTCAGTCAGTGCCAACTTTTCTGTAACAATGAAATAAGAATTCACAGTGCAGAAAAATGTGAACCAGATGGGAAGGACATGTCCCAGTTTTCCTAAAATTAGCATACATATCAAATATATATATTTATGTGTGTGTGTGTATGCATGTGATTTCAAGAAAATTAAAAGGAAACTTATGTTTCCCAAATTCTGAACAACACTAAGAGCAAGATTTATAGCTTATGGGTATTACAGGACCATTTTACTGGGGTATAGTGGATCCTGCAATGTGATTAAATTTTCCATATTTGTTTTATGGAAATGGCATTTTTA
This sequence comes from Aptenodytes forsteri, assembly GCF_000699145.1. Classification (NCBI taxonomy): domain Eukaryota; kingdom Metazoa; phylum Chordata; class Aves; order Sphenisciformes; family Spheniscidae; genus Aptenodytes; species Aptenodytes forsteri. Next base: position 4,071,017 of record NW_008795885.1, on the reverse strand, counting down.
TGAACAAATTGAAGAATTATGTGTTATCTGTACATCCAGGTTTTGTACATCCAGGTTCCTAATCTGAATGTACAGATACTTGGCCGCAGAAACAAATACCTCCTCTGCCAGATTCATGGATTTAGTGCATTTGCATGCAGCTTTGCTGTACAGGAGAAAGACGTTTGCCTTATGATTACATCTACTCTGATATGCCTGTTGAATGATTAAAGGGGTCATGGTTTAACCTCAGTCAGCAACTGAGCACCACACAGCCGCTCGCTCACTCCCCCCACACCCTGGTGGGATGGGGGAGAGAATCGGAAGAGTAAAAGTGAGAAAAACTCGTGGGCTGAGATAAAAACAGTATAATAATTGAAATAAAATAATAATGTAGTAGTAGTAGTAGTAGTAGTAATAATAATAATAATAATAATAATAATAATAATAATACACAAAGCAAG
>NW_008795885.1:4052025-4070510 GCF_000699145.1 Aptenodytes forsteri | reverse complement strand
GCTGTGCCCCCTCCCAGCTTCTTGTGCACCTCCAGCCTTCTCAGTCGGTAGAGCATGGGAGGCTGAAAAGTCCTTGGCTAGTGTAAGCACTACTCAGCAATAACTAAAACATCGGTGTGTTATCAACTTTGTTCTCATCCTAAATCCAAAACACAGCACTGTACCAGCTACTAGGAAGAAAATTAACTCTATCCCTGCCGAAACCAGGACAAGGGGTCACACTATTGACTCTGTGGTGTGTCTGCCTAGGGACAGCACTAGCAGAGAAAGACTGTTTGGAGAGATATGTTCATCCCTTTTTAAAGGTATGGGAACTGTTGTGACTTAGAATACTTCTGCTGCAACTCAGATGAGGAGGTCTGCCTGTGCCTGTCATGGTGTAACATCTTATTCCCCGAATGCCAGATTTCTGGAAGAGCTCTTCCCAATGTCTCTGGAGGATGACATTTCAAAGCTTGGGATTTCCCTCTCCAGGGAAACTCTAATGCCATAAGAAAGCTTTAATATTGACTCAGAATAAAAATAAACTATTTAAAATTTTCCACAGAAAGGAACTATTCTGGCTTGATTTTTCAGAAAACAAGACTGAGCAACACATAAAAAAATGCCCAGGGAAACCCCTGCATTGAAAAGCAATCTCAGGAGCTGGCAGATCCTTGGCTGAACATGGCTCCCAGGGACTCTACAACTATAAAATTGCCAACAGAGTGTGTGGTGGGGTGATGGAAAGCCCTGAGAGGACATCTCAAATGGGAGCTCTCAGGACTGCAGAGTCCTTTCCCCCTTCTGCAAAACCAGTCACCTGAACTAAACACTTCAGATAGAGACGGATGCTCCTGGGGCTCATCACTTTGGGAGCCTGGATTCCGTGGAGATCCCAGCTGGGAGCTCATCTGCATGGTCAGGCTTCTTTGCAGCCCTGAGGACCCAGACATCCCTGCAGCCCAGTGGCTGAGCTGGCAGAAAGCAGGCAGGCGTCTTCTGGAAGTTTATTGAAAATGAAATGCCCCCGTGAAACCTTCTGGGTTCAGTGTGTCTACATTTTTCAGTGAAAAACTGTTCACTTGGAAAATTCTTGACCAGCTTTTTCTGGAGGCTGTAATTTGAGTGAATTAGACGTGTACTGTGAGAAATGACAATAGATCATAAGGGTGAAAGGAGGAAAGGAAAACTGCTGTTAGGAGAACAGCTGTAACAAGGAATTCAGATAATGTTTTCCGTGTTTTGTGTTTTAAATGTTGTAGTTTATGTTCTCTTCTGTATTTTCAGGCATGCAGCTCTAAATCACAGATCAGTGCTGCAAAGCAGACAAGCAACAGGAATTATATTATAGATCACAGCTCACTTTGGGTTTTTTTTTAGTCAGGTGAGAGTTTGGGTTGGATAGTATATATTTACAATACTATTGTGCTGCAAAGCAGACAAGCAACAGGAATTATATTATAGATCACAGCTCACTTTGGGTTTTTTTTTAGTCAGGTGAGAGTTTGGGTTGGATAGTATATATTTACAGAATACTATTGGCAGTTTATATTTCCAAAAAAATGCATTAAAGAAAATCTTATTTCCAAAATAATACCAAATTGCAATCAGGTGTTTATATATAAATGTAGAAGCATGAGTATGAAAAACATCTTGGAAAACATTTTTAGGAGGCTATTTAGAGAACTGGCCACATAACTCCTGTGGGGGTTTGTGCCAGAATTTCCTTTGAAAACAGGGGCCTGCATGTTTTGGTATCAACTGGCCTGAATGCTTTCTGTAACACTATGGTAGGAGTCACAGATGCTCAGAAAAAAAGAAGAATCTGGATGCCTAGATAGACACCTCTGTTTGAAAATTAACGATGTTAGGTAAGTTGTCTTCTTCAAAGCTCAAGCTTTGAATGTGTACACACTAATTACAATGATTTTGAGGGAGAAATAATGTTAAGCTGTCTTGCTTGGAAAAGATTTGGAGTAGTTGATAGAGTAATTACCTTTAAATGGTTAATCTATTGCAGGTGTGCATATACTTGAGCATATTTAGTTTACTCCGCAGAGTTCATCCAGCTTTTAAGCACTGTTGGCTCACAGCTTTCAGGCTCCAACTCCAACATGGGTTAACAGCATGGGTTTTATTATGAGCTTCCTTAGCAGCAAGCAGGTAAAAGCAAAACTTCAAAACCATTTTCCTTTGTTGGGAGAACCCCCTAAAGGAATTCAGAGGAAATGGTGCTGTCTGTCTGACACAGTTACAGTCAGCCAGCAGTCTAGTGCCTCAGCAAGTAACACTGCAGTCACTCAGTAATTTGTGTGCTTCATGCCTCAAAGGCTATAAAATGGTCTGTATAATATACAGCAATAGCTGAGTTGTTAAACAAAAGGATTGAATGCATGTTAACGCATGCAGGGATTCATCTGGATTGTGTCACCTATGCAGTATATATATGTCACTTATGCAATAGGAAATATAGATCAGCTGCTTCTGTAAGGAGAGGTTTGGATTTTTTTTTTTCCCCTGAAATCTTCCACATTAGCTGTGCTTATAAAATATACTGCAGTACAGAGTCTGCACTGCTTTAAAACAGGGTTCAGTTCCAACCAATAATACATATGTAAATTGTTATCTGAGTTTAAAAAAAAGGAGTGTATGGCTACATGTCTAGGTGCCACTTGACCTATATATTTTAACAGATTTCAGGGCCGAAAGGAAATAAGCTGACTGTTAAAGGCATTATGGCTGGCAGTATGACCGGCCCCCGTTCTACCTTTAGCCCATGAAATAGTGGCATGGCCACTGTGGCACAAACTCGTAGCAATGCTGAATCTGCTGTGGTGTTGGGCACACCTGGATATCAGCAGAGCAGCCTGAGGAGCAGAGGTGAGGAGTCTGCCTTTCTCCTCAGCAATACATAGCTTTGAGCCCTTTCACAATCTTTGTATGCAGGCAAGGGCAAGCTTACCCCAGCCTCCAGAGCACTCTGCAGAAGCTGAATGGCAGCGGGTGCTGAGCCATCGTACAGACTCGGTCTCCAGTTCCCATGATCTAGACAGCTCTAATGAAGAAAAAAGCCCGGTTGGCCAGTATGCACCCTGAGCTCAGCTCTTATGCACAACATAATTCATATGCATAATATGCATTTGATTCAGGCTACAGCCAGAAAAGTGGATGGAAATATGGTGGTTGCAAAGTCCAGTGTGCTAAAACCGGTGTTTCCCTTGGCAGTGAAATATAACCCAGGCTGACCAGTGCTGCCTTCAGCAGCCTCTGGTGGCAGGGCTCCTGCAAGAGCTCAATTTACTTTGTAGCTGCTCTTTTCCCAGTAGAGCCTTCAAGAAAGGAAGACAGCAGCAGTGCCATTTCTTCAGTAGACAATTCTTTAGGGGGATGACCTTAAACAAGAAGAAAAACAAAAAACCAAAACAAACTGCTTCAGGATTTTCCCCAGATACTGGGAGTGTTTACTGTACTGCATTGTACTGCATTCTGCACCATTATAAAGGGCTTATTTGTAGTTGGCAGTGTCTTTTGTGCAGTGATGGGTTTGTCTGAAAATTCATAACTATGCAACTGTTTTTCTAGACTGATTTTAACAAAAGAGAGTTTCTAAAAATGTAGGCTCAAATGTATACTAAAGAAAAAAATATGAAAGTATTATTAGTTGCCTAATAAAGCCACAAAAATATTACATATAGGATAGAGTCATCCTCATTGTCACTATATTGTAACAAAGGTAACAGCAATGGATAATGAAAATAATGAAGCCTGTGCTTCTCTTTCCATATAGAGTAATGTGCTATTTGTGTGTGTGTAAGAGTTAGTGTATGGCACAATTGTAGTAATTTTGCCAGCAGCTAATGTGTGTTAGACATCTCCTCCATGAAAGCACTCTATCTAGATCTAGATATTTAAATACAAGGAGGTGATTTGTCCTAGAGGTAAATGACACTTACCATTTTTTAAAACTAAGCCTTATTTCAAACATATTTGTCTAATCTTAACTTGCAGCCACTAGCTTTTGCAGCCACTAGCTCTTGCTATAGCTTTGATAATGACGCTGCCTGCTTCCACAGATGTGGTCCTGATGTTTGAGTCACATCGAGGAAGAGGCAGTGTGGTGTAATTGGCACTACCAGTCTGTGTGTAATCCAAGTATAACTCAGGCACTCTCTTCTGCAGAGCTGCCAGTCTGGTGCCTTTCACGAGAATTGGAATTTGCTTTAAATCTTTATTCAGAAGGAAATAATGGTGCTGGGACTGCACAAGTGAAAGCGCATCGGAAACATCACCTGTCCTTCACAGTAGTGAGTGGGGACATTGTGCTGCCTCCTACCAAGAGGACCATTTAAAACTTTTTGAGAATATTAATATCAAAAGCAAAACTACAACACATGCCCACCTAGTGCTGCAGTTCATATACCATTTCTTGTGTTTCAAATTCATACTAACACTGTTAAAAAGAAACATAGAACTTTTTAACTTAAGTGCTTCACAGAATGTCCGTGTGCATGTAGGTATGTGCACGTGTTTCCTATTTCTCCTTGATTTTTTCCCTTGATATCATTCTTGCTTTTCTCTCTTAGTTTCTACTGAATTTCTGAAAAGCCATTGTAGTTACATGCCATTTTCTCTTGTTCATGCAAGATTAGCCCAGAGGCACAAGAATTCATGTCTAATTGACAGTTCATTGTCACTTGCTTCACCCCATGCCTTAAGTTCTGTGTAGAGGCCAGAGACTGGAGGTCTTTGCTCTTTGTAGAAGTTTACACAGAAGTATACCCGTACAGCTATATTTGGTTCCTTGTAGAGACACCCAGCTTTGCTCCAAACAAAGCGATATCAGAAGGTGAATAATCCCATTAGTGGAATGTTCTCCTGCATCTAATTAACTTTACTGAAGCCACAGTGAAGTGCTGAACTAGTGTGACCTTAACGCCTTTGGTACACAGAGCAGCTTGTTCTGAGCTAACCTGGTTATCTCCACACTGTGCCATGTACTCAGCCAGACTAACTATAAACTAGCAGTGATTGATGTACAGCTCAGATACAGACTCCCAGCATTTTTAAGCTGATGACCTGCTTGTAAAATGAGAGACATCTTTTGATTCTCCTTACCTCAGATCTCTCTTCCTTCCCTGACTGTAATTGAACAGCTTGCTTACTCTTCTCTGTGTCATACTTAACTGTGAATTTTTTAGAAGTGAACTTTGCAATTTTAAAAATAAAAAATACAAGATTTTTAGAAGAGGGCTATAAAATGTCCTGTTTATAACCATCTTCTTCCTTGTGAAGGTAGGATACTTAGGAATTTTGAAAATCTAGCCACTTAGGTACCTAAATATAAAGTAAACAGCTGAAGTTTTTCACTCTTATTAAAAAAGAGACTGGTCCACCTGTATTCACTAGCTGATGTGATAGATAGACCTGTCTTGAAAGGTCTTTCATACTTATTTGAACAGGGAAGGTTTGCATTTTAACTGAGAAGTTGCATTGATCATTTAATTTGCTGTCAATAAGATCGCAGAAAAGAAACGTGGTTTAGAGCCACTGGGACAAAAACTGGTAGAAACCTTCTAAGATTTCTAGATTTCTGCCATTAAACTAGATACTGTTCTTTCAAAAATTATCTAAATCTGATGAGATGAAAAATCAGGAAAAAAAATAGCCAGTTATATCTGTGGCAGATTAATAACATCTGTGTCCGGTTCAGCAATGACAGAAGAAATGGATACAGGGCACCTGAAAAGTTTTTCAGTTTGAAAGTTCTGGGGCAAAACTTTTAGATGTTTCCAAAAGGAAAATATTTTTTAATCCCTTTTTTCACAGAACTTTTCTTCAAATGTAGTGAATGTTCACATTTTGTATAATTTCCCATGACAACCTGAACTACCCTCCATGAAATGTCAGTTACAGAACAGTTTCATAAGTGTTATCTAGCAAATGCATTTCTGGGCTCAGAAACCCCCAGATTTTAAAGCAAAGTATATGAAAGTATCACTGGAGTTCATATTTTTACAGGGGAAGTAAATTTGGGATGAGTGTATGATGAAATGAATGATAACAAAGAGAAGCAATAAAAAGAAAGTTGAGTGGTGGTGGTTTAGAAGACGGGAAGCAGAAAGAAACTGTCAGATGCAGGAGCTGAGAGTTGCTTTGAAACAGGGAGGGCAAGAAAAAGGTGAATTATTGCAGAGCTTGTTTGTATGAATGAACCTGCCTAACCTGGCAGGCAGGTTAAAGCAGTTTTGCAGAGCTCAGACAAAGATTTGCATTGATTGTTTGAGCTCTGTTTTAACAGCCACATTTGAAGGAGCATAATCTCAGGAAAAATCTGTACATAAAGTTAATAATATAAAGTCCTTCATGTTACTGGGTTGGATGTTTGTCTGTTTTGATTTGAATCTGATCTCATGTTTGATCCCTCCAAGTTCAAAGATAGTGACTCTATGGCAAAAAGTAACAACCTAGAAACAAGTAGCCCTCATTTTTGCCTGGGCTAGTCATGATAACATTCCCTTTTACAGCCTAGAAGCTTTGAAAACCATATGCTTGTTTCCAGCTTGTTGACTTCAGGGGCTTTAAATGAATTTGGGAATGCCTTCTTCAGCAACTCTTAGGTTGCTTCTCCCAGCTCACAGAACTGTTAGAAGAGTCCATTTGGGGATGATGAGAAATCTGGAACCAGTCAGTCCAGGATAAATCTGTGGAGATTTAAAAACAAAGTGGGACAGAAAATCTGCAAAGGGTAGCTCATTTTAGCCTGTGAGGGCCAGTATTATGTTTTCTCTGCAGTATATGTCAGGAAAACTGGCCACTTGGGAGAAAATGAAAGAGAGTAAGCATGTTCCCTTGTTCAAACAAGTCATCTAAAAAGTGTTAATTTTGCTATCATTTGTCTTTTTGGCCAAGAAAGTAGAAATAGGTATGTTTTGAATTATTTGATCTAACAAGAAATCCAGATTTTTCTGGGCTACTTAGCACCCAAAATCCCACTTCCAATACTTACTTAAGTTCTTAGATAATCCATAGATACATGTATTCATATTCCTTGTTTTAGCTATTCTAGAGGAAAAAAAATCACCATTACTTCTTACTGAATTAAATTGCTGGTTACTGGTATTCACCTGCAGGTTCAAAAAAAAAAAAAAAAAAAGGGAGGGGGAGAGGGGCATGATGAAAAAAGTATCATTGCCTACTTTCAGGGATAACAAAATTTCTTAAATCTCTCTTGAGACGGTTTCTTTTCTAAGAGGTCACTAAGCTTTATGTCCAATTCTCCTTTCGAAGTTAGTTTACGTATCGGGATGGATTTTCAACCGGTATAATTCTGTTAGTCTGCTGGCCTCCAGGGCACTCATGATAGTTTAAACCACCAAAGAAGGTCTGGCTCTCAATCTTCCGTGAAGCTGTGTTTACACCAGTGAAAATCAGAGGACATTGTCTCATCATTAGAGTATTGTTTATAATGATATAATTTAAAATGCTCAAATATGTCCTAGGGTTTGATAGGAGCAATGGTAATGCTTAACATCTTCATGTGCCAAGCCTTATTTTCTCTACTACAAAACAGTTCCATGTCTTTTATGGCTTTGTGACAGTGTCATCTTTAGGAGACTCAAAAATCACCACTGGACTTATGCCATCTCTATTGCAAGGGTTAAGTGTAGTAGCAGGGAAGCTAGTACCTGACTTTGAAGGATTTTTTACTAGCGTGTGTTTTGGGATTTTTTTTAATGTCTTTAAGGCCAACAGTTTGCAAGAAGCTGCCTGAAGAAGTCAGGGTATACTGGTTTCATACAGCCTTGTGTGACTTCAAAACTTTTCTGATTAAAAAAATTGTGCCTCCTTTCCAAAGCAAGGAAGAACTTCCCCATACAGATTATATCAGAGCATGTGATGAGTATACCTACTCATGCTACGCAATCTAGAGAAAATGCATGTGGATTTGGAGGAAAAAGTGGGGAGATAAAATAGTGAATAGCGGTCAATTGTGTCACTGGCTATTCCCCTTACACATGACAGAATCAGTTGCAATGAAGGTAACTTTTAAAAGCTGAGAGTGCCACCATAGTGGTCACTGGCAGTCTCATCAGTGTTTCCTGACCTGCTGAAGAGCATTTCTTTCTTCCAGGGCAGGAAGGAAGATATCAGCTTTGTGACTGAGCTGACCATATTACAGTGATTTTTGACTGTAAGCACTTTTTTTTTTAAATCTGCAGGGGCAGATATCCAGTCTGAATGAATACGGCATTTTGAGGACTCATGGTGAAATTCGACCTCAGATCAGAGCTAGGGCACAATGCATAGCCCAACCTCACTGTTGTCTCGTCTTAAACATCTTGGGTTGGATCCTGAGGCATGAGACCATTGGAATCAGGAACCATGTCCTTGTCTGTTGAGGACTATGGAAGCAGTTGGACCATCCTTCTACATTGAGACCAAATGTAAACAGATGGATTAGAAAAGTTGCTAAAACAGTGTGGTAATTGTCAGCCTGCAGTCAACCAACCCAGAAGTAAAGGTTGAGCAAGTAAAAGAATATTGAGCAGGAAGTGCAGGACTTCCAGCTGAAGAAGACGCTGGAGGAACCCATGGTTAGCATTAAATTCTGAAAATGTAAGCCAATATTTGTCTGCACTTTGTTTCTTTTTCCAGGTGTAAAGCAAGAAAAATGGATCTTGTGTACTTTGACAATTGTACTACACAAGTGCTATGTGTTATCAACAGTACAAATAATGCTTTTTCATGAATAATCTTTTATATAAAAGTAAGCACTCCTTACTTTAATTTATAATGAAATAGATTCTTCTATAATGAAACAATGCTAATTTAGAACTAATGCCAAAGTTTATTGGTCTTGTCTTCAAACATTCCCAGGTACATTGCTATTGTTGGGGAAAAACAAATTCTTAAGTACTTTCTAATTTCTGTCTTTGTGTCTGTAATTGATATTGTCATTCCCTCTTCTGCACAACCTCCAACATTCTTTACTTCAGGCTACCTGAAGTGTATAAGCGTAAGAAGTCCCTTTTGACCTTGGAGATATTTTCTATTTATGCTGAATGCAAATTGCTGCATTCAGTCTCGGAGGGAATTATGCTTTTATGAGTACCTTTTGTAGGCCTTGATCCTCTGTTTGGCATATCATCTAGAATATGTCATAAAAAATGGTTTGAGCTAAATGAGGAGATCTGCAGCTCTGAAACAAGGGATGGATGTGTGGGTTTTGAAATAAAAACTAGTTACCAATGATATGCAAATTGCAAATTGTTCATAGCTTCCTGTGAATTTGGTGAAACACTTAAATACTTGTCTGAAGCCTCTTCAAACATATTCAAATACTTTCAGCCTATAAGGGCAAGGTCATGATGTTTTTATATGGAGTGTGGATAGTGTCCTACTCCACAGGTAATCTAATTGATGTAATAAATCCAGGTAATCACAATATGATTCGTAAGTTCACCAGAGGCTACTCAGAAGATTTGCAGAGTATTTTTTAAGAGCATACTGCATTTTTCTACATATATTTGGGTCAGTATCCCATAGAATAGCTGTGGGAACCTGTGAAAAATACATCCCTATTCTGTGCTCAATCATCTAAGTATTAGCAGAATGCATGATAAGAATATGAATACAGCATCATATTGAAGGTGATTATCCTTGCTTGTACAGCTTCTTAAAATGGACCTGATCTGATGTTAACACTTAGGAGCCAACTGCCTCACCGTTATTACACCTTACCACATCATCCTAGAAGAGTCTAGTATTACTACAGAAAGTCAAAGCTTAACTCTCCTACCCTGTATCTCATCTAATGCAGTGCTTGTATATCCTTTGCTTTCTGTTTTAACTCACGGGTATTTTCCTCTTTTCTTGCTAGTAAGATATTTTGATCATAAATTGTTTTGAGAAAGCTATGTCCCTCTGCTGAGTGCTGTGCTTTGAAATGTTTCAATAGCTATTCAGTTATCCAGCAATGCAGAGCCCTTCAAACTGTCATTACTTTAATAATGGGTAGAAAGATTAAATGAATGGATGAAGAGCAGAAATAGAAAGAACTTGAAACAGAGACAGATATAAAAAGAAGCAAGTTTAGAGGAGCCTCCCTTGTAGACAGAATATGTGGATGTCTTTACAAATATGTGTGTAGTGGTATCTCAGTCTTTTTCCCCTTTAAAGCAGCTTGTTAGTGTGGAAAGCTACCCTTTCATTCAGTTTCCCCTGCTACACTGAAGACAGGGGAAGACATTCTTAGAATAGTCAACAAAATGCCCAGCCACTCGAGCTGCATTACCCAGTGCATGCTTGTTTTGAGTTCAATATTATTGGAAGGAAAAACATTTTCTTTGCCTACTGTAATTTTAGATTAAAGCTAATTGGTTTTGCCCTACAAGGAAAAGAAGACTTCAGATGATTTCTTTCCCTGTGGAAAAAATAGAGTTAATTATAAATCTGATATTGTCACTCAGCAGAAGATAAAACTAAATCTGTCGTCTTGTATGATTGCCTTCCTATCACCACATGAAAGCGAGGGAGAGAGAAAGAGCTGTTTGTTTGCTCAGCAGTAGTCCATTTGAGAAGAGAAAAGGAGAACTCAGCTTCAGTAAAGGTATGTCAAGCAGCGATGCCAGGAGGCATTTTCAAACATCCCAGATGAAAGAAAAGGGAGACCCCAGGCTGATGTAGGCAACATTGCCATAAGCACAATTAGTACAGTCAAATCAATACTAGAGAAATGTACCTTAAGGCCTCAGTTACTCAAAAGGTCTGAACTCTGAGAAAGGCTGTCTACTGGGAACAAAAGCATGGCTCATCAAAATTGCAGTGTGACAATATAAGTGTTACAGTCAAGGCCTTCCATTCACTGTATTCTCAATTTTGTTACTCTCATCTGAAGATTTCTTTTAGTATTAACCCTAAGTGAGCAATCCAGCTGAAGGTCAAAATATATATAGCAACGTCTCCACCTCCCATGGTCCATTTCATTTTTGGCTCACATCTGTCAATGAACGTGAATGTCTATTTTGTAGTTGATGTATGGTCTACTCATCATGACAACACTTGCAGTAAAAATTAATGCTTCTTTTATATTAAATATGCTTGTTATTCCAGGGTTTTAATAGAAGACACCTTTGGGGTTTAAACAGATAAAGGTGCAAAATTTTGCCACTGCTTCCATAAAAAGGTAAAGATTTGGGGAATTCATGTATTTTATTTAAATAAAAACTTTTTTTGTTTTTAAAAGCATAAACAGAATAGGTAATACCATGCAACAGACTAATCTGTGCTCATCCAGGATATGTTAGTGCCTTGCTTTTGTGATTTATGTTGCTTGAAGAGACAGTATAGAGCAATATTCATTGCTTAGAGCTTGAAAGAGAATGGAAGCCTCATGATGGGATCTAGGGGAAAACTCCCCTGTGGAAAGATTTTGAAAACCTGTCTCAGTCTGAGCAATTCTGAAGGCAAAGGCAAAAAATGACCCTGCAAAATGTTATTGAATCTGGGAATAAAGTTGCCTTTGATGAGGTTACTTAGAACCCTGGCAGAGGTAGAAGAATCAGGGAAATTCTGAAGGTTTCCAGTTGAAAATAACTTGTGGAAAATGTGGACTCTATTCAGGGAAACATTTAAAATATGTTTATGCTGTAAAATGATTTCTATATATGGAAAACAATTGCTTTCCTTAGATAGGCAAATACATTTTTACACAAGATAATAGAAGTTAGAGGTGAAAAAGACTTCATTAGATCACTTTCTCTGTCTCCTTCTAATGAAATAATTTTAGAAAGTTGTATACTGTTTGAGCTTTCTGAATGGCTGTCAGCAATTTCATACCCATGTCAATAGTGTTTTTCCTTAAAAATTCAATTTTGTATTAGCAATAGCACTCTAAGCAGTAGTGTCTTTTTGTGAAATAGTAAGGTTTTTTTAATCTTCTTAGGTGATTACAATCACTAGCCTTTCAACTTTGTGCCTTATGTCATCACACAAGCTTTGATATTAAATTTCCCCCAAAAGGCACTGCCAGAATTGCTTTGTTTTACTATTTTATTATCACACACTTCTAAAGCAACCATCACTAATGTCTTCATACACAAACATATCCAATATAGGATTTCTCTCAAAATGGTAGTAGAGCTCTATAATCTCTTCTGTACATCAGAGTCTCTTAATAAAAATGTCAGCTGTTAAGTGGTGTCCAGAGACCTCAACCCTTCTTAAGAAAATGTTTTACTGGGACATGCTCAGTTCTGCACCCAACCTGAGGCCCAAACTCCATTTATATGCCTACGTAGTTATATGAATTTCTATTTCTCTCAAAATGGTAGTAGAGCTCTATAATCTCTTCTGTACATCAGAGTCTCTTAATAAAATTTTCAGCTGTTAAGTGGTGTCCAGAGACCTCAACCCTTCTTAAGAAAATGTTTTACTGGGACATGCTCAGTTCTGCACCCAACCTGAGGCCCAAACTCCATTTATATGCCTACGTAGTTATATGAATTTCTAAAATTTATGTTTACCAAATCCTGAACAGTTAGAGGACTAGACACATTACCGATAACTTGCGATTTCCCAGCTGTGTCCAGAAAGGCAAGTGTGCTCAGATGGCTCAGTCTGTAAGGACATAAATATAAAAAGCAAGTATATATATATAATGGAAAGTTCTGTAGCTGTGGCTTCCTCCTGAAGCTAAAAGGCTTAGTCTTTCCTATCTCACATTTATAAATTTTACCATTTTCAAGGCAAGGTATAACATATATATATGTTATATATATAGTAAAACATTTTACTGACCGGGTATACTTTCTGCTGCAGGGAGCAGCATGATCTGTTGGAATCTGGTGGGCAGTTACTGGGTTGATTTTTCAGATAATTTCAATCACAGTACAGTACAGAAATCTACCTTGGTGATGGCACAGGTGATGTTTGTGCCCTGGGATGACTCTAGGGTAGACTTTCACTCAGCAGAAAATGGCAGGACTGCCATTGGTCTTTTCAACCTCTGTGACAGACTGAGAGCCAAATGAACCTTACAGCTAGTACCTATCTGGAAGTGAGCACATGAAAAGTTTTATTCTAGTCAGGCAGTGAGTCTGGAACAATGCAAACAGTTTGAAAATACTTCTGTTCATTGCCTCTTTTGTATTGCAGCTCCTTGATGTACTTTTCAAGTGGCAAGAATCTGTTTGCTCTAGTGTTACATCGTTAGGAAATTTGAATATTATGAAGCATTGAAAATTATTGCGTGTGGAAATAGGATACTGAACTGGGGAGGCTGCCGACACAGTGGAGAGGATAGTCTGAAGTTTGCTGCCTGGTGAGTCATAGGGACTTGAAGGTTTCCTTTTGCCTCCACAATAAAAAAAAGATTTGGTTTTTCTCCTGAGGTCCTCTCAGCCTGTGTCACCTAATCATGTCCCTACCTTTGCAGAGGACTGAGGGATAAATGGCATCTTGGTTTCTCCTGTTCTCATCTTGAAATACACTTCAGGTTTATTTTTACCAGGGAATAAAACATAGATAAGGTTTTTGGGCATGCTGCAGATACACATGTAACATATGGGAGGCCAGTCTAGAAGTACAATCCAGTGTCCTTTCTGGTCTTGATTTCTGTGAATCTTTTTTTCTACTGAAATAAACTCAAACATATATCTAGAAGCAGAAAGACCCTGTGGTATCTGTGCAGCATTCTCAAAAAAATATTTGGTCAAAGTTACCATATAATTATAAATGGTATAGGAAAACTTTGTTCCTGTCGTTGTTCTCACTGTTGCCAGTGTCAATAAGACATGACTCCACGTAAAGTCACTGGAGCCCACCCAGCATGAGTCAAACCAAATGAAATCAGAACTGGCACTGCAAGCTGTGGTTAGTTAGGGTATGGATAATAACTGTTGGCTAGTTTTTTGTGGCTTCTTCTCTGTCTGCTCATTCAAAATCAGGCTTGTGATCTTCAACAGTAAACAGGAGACTGAATAGCTCATACCGATCTCTGAAAAGCCTTTGGTAGTGCCACAAATATCCATATATGCAATAAAGGAGCAAGGTAAATCTTGTCAGATGTCTGCAGTTCTCTGTTTGTGCCTGAAAGTATAACATTTTTAATAAATTGCTTTCCCAATGTTTTGCTTTTCCTTCCCCTGTAAGGATGCTTCCATAATGGTGCTCATCACTTCCACTCATTCTGCAGGCAGCCATTCTGGGCAAGTAGCTAGATCACTGTACAATACAAAAATAAAATTAAAAAATCCCATCTCTGATAATCTTCACAAATTGTTAATAAACGAAGAGACATCAAGTGACATTTCCCTTCTTATATGGGCATCATAAAAAAAACCAGCACAAAACAAAACACTCTACTACTCAATTTGTGAAGCAAATTCGAAGTTGTGCAATATTATCTCATTTGTGTCTGAAGGGCTTTCTATTTCTATTTCCACTTGTGACATCCTCAGCACCGTCTGATATTGTTATTTCTCCTTTGGGAACGTGAACACAACAGAGTTAAGGACATTCAGCAAAACCAGAGTAGGTGCCATAATTTGGGTTGACTTTGTGATACAATTCCTCAACTAAGTATTTAACATAGTGCATAGATTTTTAGGACACAAAATCTATCTCTGTCTCCATTTTATACTTCTTTTACTATAGTGTTTAAGGATTTATTCTAAGAGGGATTATTTTCTTGCTTTTGTTGAAAAGTTTGTGTCAGATTATTTCTCCCCCAGAACCGTAGTTTAATGTGTTATTTGTGAAGCATGTAACTATTCAACCTTTAAAGTACCGTTAAATCAGGTGTGCACGTGGGCTGTGAGCAGTAGCAAGCAATAAAAGAAGAAAAGGACTTTTGTGTGCTATCAAAACATCCTTGTGAGTTTAACACCCCACCCCCAATTTTAGTGCTGATGATGAAAATTGTTGCTAGGAGAAGAAATAGAAAGATTTTGGTAGAGTTTCACTCCCTGCACTCCCAACACCATTGAACTTCAGAGTTTTGGTTACACAGAGACATGTGTGCTGCTTGTGAATGAGCTAGTTTGTCTACAAACACAATCTAGTTCAATCCTAAAATACTAGATTGGATGCCAGAAGTGTTATGGCCCTACTACCACTGTGCCGTGCTCAAGTTATCATGTCCTTTCAAAATACTTTATGCGCCTCTTCTATTTCAATTAACGTCCAAAATTCGGTAAGAGATCTCCAACTGCTTCAGCACATCATTTATGCATACTTGCAGTATATTTCAGCTCACAGATTTCAGGTTCTTTAAACAAGAAATCAGTTTCTGTGACATATTCTGTGATAAAGCAGAGATCTAAGTCTGATGTCCTCGGACCTTGTGTCATCATTCACATCTGAGGAAAGTGCATATTGCCATTCAAACGTAATGATGTACAATTGCACCAGGTATGACCGGCTCTGTAAGACATACAGCAGGGGGGAGCCAGTCCCAAGGCCCTGTCCTGGCACACATCAACTTGCATGGTCTCTTTTGACTTCAGTGATATTATTTTAATTTTATACTATTAAAAAGCATAGAATAATCCCCCTGTCTTTGTGGAAAGACAAAAGTGCTTATCAAAATGGATTTCAAGGGAGTGCATAATTACTATAAACTAAGGCCTGAATAATCTCATAGTTTAATGTTTCTGCTTATGCCACATGATATAGCACGATAAAATCTACATCAGAATTAAATACTTGGTTTGATAAAGCAGATTTTTTTATTGGAATTACATTGCAGACAGACAGTTTCTTTCTAGCTTTAAAAGGCAGGAGTTAGACAAAGGCTGACTGCTTTACCTCAATCCAAAATGAAACTAGTTTATCTCATAGAGTAAACAGAATCTAATTTGAAGCTTATTTCTTTGTTTCATGTTGGAACATAGTAGGTCGGCTTTATGATCTGAGTAATTTTATTTTGTATTATTAAACTGATGCTATTATAGTCAGCTAGTAGTCACTCAGCCATAGAGACATTTCTCCATGCCATTATGTTTGGATTTAGTTTTTCTGACCTTTATAGGTTATCTAACAGAGAGAGAAAGCTTGAGAGACATATCTTATTGTGCCAGACAATATATACAGTAAAGACAAGCTGCAAAGAGCCATGGTTTCATAGCATAAATCTTTTTTGCCTGAGCCAGGTTGGAAGTGCTCAGTAATTCACAGGAACAACCTTTAATTTACTGTTTTCCCTGGATACCACTGAGGGCTGGTAGGAGGGAAAAAACTCATTACAAAACAGCATCTTTCCTCTACTGGAGAACAAAGATGGGAGGCAAAAGATGCTAAGGATTGGTTATCGCTTCTCAATTGTTTATAATCTTGAAAACAGAGCTTAAATCTCTTTGCAAATAATAGTTTAAGGGTATCCTAGCAATTTCTTTAATTTTGTAGTAGGCAGAAAACAAAATTAGAGACACTGGTTAAATTATTTTAGACAGCTAGTGCTTGTTTTAATATGTCAGTAAGCTCTGAGGATATACTTATTCCCTGCCATGATAAAATATCTCATCCTGCTCAAGTTCTGAGGTTCCTCTGTAAGCTACAAATGAAATTTTGCAGGATAAAAGATCATTTGCAAGGTTTTGTCACAAGTCTTGGGAATCTTGTTTGTTGTCTTTGCTTGTGCATCAGAACAGTTGCTTACATTTCTTAGGTGGAGAGAAGAAGAAAAGGAAAGAGCAAAAATGTCAAATATAGAGAATATGAAAGGAATAGAAACTGCGGAGTCTTTTCTAGCTCAAAGAAAAAATATTGTTTATTTTGTATTTACCTTCTTTCCTGCTATGGTAAGTTTCTTGCTTTTAGTGGCTTCAGGTGCATTTTCATTATTCAGTAGAAGGAGGCATGGTTGCCAGTACCAAAACCATGTGCTTTTCAATGCCATTAGGCAACAAAAGTCAGTAGCATTTATGGTTACTTCAGTTACTGTAGGCTCTATGGGCTCTATTGAAAGAGACACACAACCATGGCAGAAATTTGCACAGTATGAAGACAGACAGCAGCAGTTAAAAGTATACTGCTTCAGACCATGACTTCTGATTTCTCAGAGACTCATTCACAGCACTATGCGCTTCCTTGAATAGAAAGTCATGTCTCAGTTCTTAAGAAGAAAGGCTCCTCCTAAAGAAATGCTTAGCATGGTGTTTCAGGAGCATTTCAGGAGTTCCCAGAGTGTTGCAGATAACAGACACTTGAAGAAAAGCATCAAATAGTGTATTTGTAATCCCTAAGTCATCTGAAAATGACATCAGAATTGGACTGGAGTGTATAGAACAGAGAGAGGTAAGATAGCAAGTAATGTCCGGGACAGTCTTGTCCTGGTTCTCCTCTTTCATGTAAGAAGTGTAACCTAAAAATCATCATATTTTTTCTGTTATCAAAGGAGTTTCCTTTTTTAAAACTATAGAGACAACTCACTGAACACTTTAGAAGAGAAAGTCTTTAGAAAATTGCTTGAATCTGAAGATCTGAAATGTGAACTTTTGAAATTTCTTTCCTTTAGGTTAGTAGCGTGTTAGGATTTCACTAGTACTATACAAGCATTGCTCACAGCAGAGTTTACAAAGCTTTTGTTTTATACATTGTTGGAGGTATTTTTATTCCAATATTTGACAATTCCATTTCATGTTTTTAATATAGATAATCAGTTTTATTTGAATAACATTTCATTTCAGTCTATTTGAACAACATTTAATTTAATTCTAATACCCAGTCTTTCAATTACTGCTTATGTTGGAAGGAGTTGTTCAACACCAGCCTGCTTCTCAGTTCGTGGCCTTTGTGAAAATTTTATTAATATGGGCTTGCTACAACATTTAACACTGATGCATGCAGCAGACCTTACACCATTGGAATATTTGTGTGTATTATAACTTTAATAATAATGTGCTTCAGAGTATGGTATCTCCCACTCCACAATATGCCTGGTAACACCTTTTTCCTTCTTCCATCAGGAGGACATGCTTTATCAGCTTTCATCAGGAGGCAGTGCCCACCATCCTCTTTAAGGTGATTTCCTCGTTATTTATGTGGTGATTTAATACCATCTTGTGCTGTATGTGTAACACAAAGCAGTTTTATCACTAAAATGTACAGCAGTCACCTGGACAGTATTAGATCGACATATCAATAACTACAGTCATCATCGGGGTCCGTCTGTCAGAGGAGGGGAAGAGCATCTTCGGTCATAGGCTTGCCAGGCTGGTGAAGAGGGCTTTAAACTAGAGATGCCGGGGGAGGGGAACCTCAATCCATCCCACTCCTACCAGTTTGATGCCAGGGCCAGCAACAGATGCCCAGAGCCTGGAGAAGGAACACAGGTCAGCAGGAGAGCGGCTGAAGAGCAGCACAAAGGAATTCCAGCCAGTAAGACAGCTTCATCGGGGGCCCAACTTCAATGCCTCTATGCAAACGCACGTAGCATGGAGAAGAAATCAGAGGAGTTAGAGACGTGCGCACACCTGCACGGCTACGACCTTCTTGGCATCCTG
>NW_008795885.1:4034180-4049776 GCF_000699145.1 Aptenodytes forsteri | reverse complement strand
CAGCTCTGGAGCCCTCAGCATAAGAAAGACACGGACCTGTTGGAACGGGTCCAGAGGAGGGTCACAAAAGTGATCAGGGGGATGAAACACCTCTGCTATGAAGAAAGGCTGAGAGAGTTGGAGTTGTTCAGCCTGGAGAAGAGAAGGCTTTGGGGAGACCTTCTTGCAGCCTATCAGTACTTAAAGGGGGCTCCTAAAAAAGATGGCAGCAAACTTTTTAGCAGGGCCTGTTGGGCCAGGACAAGGGGGAACGGCTTTAAACTAAAGGGGGGTAGGTTGAGACTAGAGATAAGGAAGAAGTTTTTTACACTGAGGGTGGTGAAACAGTGGCCCAGGTTGCCCAGAGAGGTGGTGGATGCCCCATCCCTGGAAACATTCAAGGTCAGGTTGGACGGGGCTCTGAGCAAGCTGATCTAGTTGAAGATGTCCCTGCCCACGGCAGGGGGGTTGGACTAGATGACCTTTAATTGTCCCTTCCAACCCAAACTATTCCATGATTCTATGACTATAATTATCACTAGCTGTACTGACAGGGGATTTAAGTCTGATTTCAGTGTATCTTTGTCTTTGAAACTCTAAAGACTCATACAGTAACTTGATTTGTTTATAATTAACTAAAAATGGAAAACTCCGCATGGTGTGAACAATAGCTTGAGGTTGTCACCCATGTTTTAACTGACAAATGAGTACTTAGGCAACATTTTCTAAATTAGGGTGTTTATAATTTTTCTTCTTTATAAACAGAAAGTAGAAGGTATTTAATTACCAAGCCTTAGTTTTTAGTATCATCCTTATTATCATTATCATTTTTATTGTTGTTGTTGTTAATTATTATTATTATTATTATCATTATTATCATTATTATTATTATCATTATTATTATTGAGATTCTTGCACAATGAATAAAATTACCTGTGGATTAACATATGCTACCACTGTTTACTTGGCTTTGAATCTTTACTGTGAGACTAGTTCCAATGATCTGAGTAATGTGTTTCAGGCCTCATGTAAGTATTATCTGACTTTCAGTACTTCTTTCTGACTGATTAAAAATTCAGTCTCAGATGCTGCATCACACAAACTCATCTTCTTTCCTCTTCAAAGGACTTGAAAGTGATAACAGGTTATATTAAGTCATGCTGGGAAAAACTGCTGCATACAGTTGCCATAGAATCATAGAATCATTTAGGTTGGAAGAGAGTCCAACCGTAAACCTAACACTGCCAAGCCCACCACTAAACCATGTCCCTAAAAGCCACATCTACACATCTTTTAAATACCTCCAGGGATGGGAACTCAGCCACTTCCCTGGGCAGCCTGTTCCAATGCTTGACAACCCTTTCGGTGAAGAAAACCTCCCCTGTCATGCAGGCAAGTCAAATGCACTCCCTTCCTTCTGCTGTCACTGGCATTGGGAGTCAAAGGGGTTACTTCTTTCATGTTGGTGTCTTGAGAAAGTGTGGGGAGGCCCCCAAAATTTCATGTGCTAGCTCTTTGAGCTGCCTGTGTAATTTAGACCTCACAGTGCTAAGACATGGTAAAGTCTCTCTCTTGCACTTGAAATGCGTTACTGCTTTTTTCCAGGGTATTTTCTGACATGCTTTTCTGCTGATTGGCAATGTTATTCGAGCAGGTACCTGAACAGCACATTTCATTTTCCCAGGTCATATTAGGTTGCTAGGCGTGTATCAAGTAGTGGTGGAGACAGGAGAGGGGATGGTGTTGAAGCAATGTGGTTGAGAAAATTTCATCTGTCTGGCAAATGTCAGTTTTAAGCAGGTGTGAATCAGCATGATTGTGCTGGGCTGTGTTAGCACAATGCCATGGTGTCATCCTGTCTTGTACCATGTGACATCTTATTATGTTAATGTATTTATATAAGTGGATAAAATTAGAGTTGCCATTAGTAGCAACTTTGGATTGCCTAGATTTGCATTTTAAAAATCTTTTTTGTATGTCATGCATTTTGTTATTCCTCCTACATATAACAATAAAGGTAATGAATAAAACTTTATTATCAGTAATGTGATGCTATGCTGCTTTGTTATAATAGCTATGCTGTTGCAATACTGAGAAGGGTTACTTTAAAAAGTAAAATCCTATTATTATATTTTAAAATCATAGTAACTGTATCTATACAAAGAAATTGCATTTCTTGATGAGAAAACAATCATATGAGCTAATCTCAGTTCTTGTTTACTTGTATTATAGTAGAGTCCATTACTTTTTTTATAATAAGGACCAACCACTGTACAGATTCCAGAGGTTATTACCTTTCACCAAAAGCTCTGAATACAAGTAGAGAACACTGGTAAATGAGAGTTGCAAAGAAGCCTTATAAGCATCATTTTTTAACCTGAGATAGCTGCCTAGCTAGGCAAAGACAAAATCTGTAAATTGGCCGGTACCTTAAAGTTTGTCCCATGTGCTGGATTCTGTAATGAGGATGAATTTCTGGTGTGTTTCATGGTATTGCAGGCATGCATGTGTGAGCTGTGTCATCAAAGATGTGGCCTCGTATTCACTGCACATGTGATGGTGGATGCAGGTCCATCAGAGCTTCTCTGAGCACCGGCCCCAGTGGAAAATGTACACAGCTGGATACAGCATAGTATCACAGCTTCTCTCCTGTCCTGGGTCCCTGTGTACCAGACTCAACTGGCTGGTGGATCTGTGGACTTTGACTCACTTTCTCTGTGCTGTTGGATCCTAGTAGAGACAGAGGCTGCCCTGCTGTGAGAAGAATACAGGGAGCATACATACTGCTGCAGAGAAATGTGAGAGGGAAACAACTGAGATCCATGCATATTAAGTGAGTTTTGCATACCTGAATCTGTGAAAAGGGAAGGAATTGAAGTCATTTCAATGTAATCCCCATCCAGTTCCTTAGTCAGAAGTCCTTTTTTATTGTTGTTCACTGCTTGTGGGTTTGATGCATGCAGATATTTTAAAAGTGCAGGCATATCTGAGTGTGGTACATGAGTCTGCAACTAATGGCCGTGTAGATTTTGACAGGAATTTTCCGTGGAACATCTAGTCAAATGAATACTTTTACATTCATTGTAAGTTTCATTTGCTAAGGAAAGATGTCAATTTTTATCTGATGATACTTAGTGCTCCTGCCTTATGTTGATGTTGGTTTTAGAGGCTTCAACATAAAATAAATGAAAAAAAATTAAATGAACATCCCTATAGACAGCTCACTTTTACCCTAGGAGATCTGTCATGAGATCAGATTGCTCCTGATCTTTTCTTAAAATTTAATTTGACTCCATTGGTGTATTGTATTATATTAGAGATAACTCTTGGCAAAATTTCAGAACTGTTATAGTTACTGCATGATGACTGCAGAAAGAAGAGCAGTAAGCCTTCGGTTTATGATGCTGTATTTTCTTTTCTGTAATACATAATTGCATTCACATATTCCTGATCTACAGTTTTTCAGGCCGTATTTTCAATGTGGAAAATAGATGTAATGATATTAAAGACTTTGTTTATTTGATTGGTTTTCCAGTCTGCTCCTGATCTTGCTCAAACACACTGATAACTGGACTGTGTGTCTGACCCTTTTAGAAGTGCTTGAGCCTCTCCCCAGTTCTGCGCAGGATAAATATGTAAAACATCCTACAACATCAGTTTCAATTGCAAAAAACATGTTTTGCAGGTTTTTAATTTAGATTTAATGAGCAGGTGACTCAGAATCACTGCCATCACCTAATGTCCAACAGTTGGATGATATAAGTTGGTGGTCTCATGATGTGCTAGCCCTGAGCAATGACATGCATTGCTAAGATCCCCGAGCTGGCATAAGCAGGCTCGCTTTAGGACTGATTGCCCTGTTTATCCCAGTGGATTACTCAGGCTTCTCTACATTAGGCTCCATTTCACTCTAAGAATATGCCTTTAGTGCTTGCACTTGGTGTGAATGCGCTGTTACTACTCTAACCTCAGGAAGAAACTTTCAGAGAGTGAATGTGTGAGGCAAGCTCATTTGTTGAAGTCTGGAGTAAAATATGAAAAATCTTGAAATGTTTGCAGCCCTGTTGTTAGGAACACCCAAAATATCAAGTAGGGATAGAGGATTGCATCGGAACATCAGAAGATGCAGCTGAGATTATTTAACTCAATTTTGGTTACATAAAACTGACTTGTCTATTACAGCCTGGATTTTCTGTTTTCCATTTGGATTCATTTAATAGGCATTCTATTTTTAAGCTAAACAGGCAACTGTCAGTCTTTCATAGGTTTTTCACTTCTGTTGAGGGAGAATAAAGCTTTGCTGAGAAATGAGCCTGGGTTTTAAAAAACAAGTTTTGATGTTATAAGGGTAGTTTAAATACCATATAACTGGTTCCCTTATGTTATAGGGACATTACATAAGTATGCAACCAAATATTTTTAAATAACTGAGAATATTTACAACATACTAAACATATGTGGATGGTCATTGAGATTTTGGATAAGAAAGTTTCGAATAACTTATTTTTATATAAACAGGATAGTCTGTTCTAACCAAAAATACAATTAAATTACAACTTACATTATTAATGCAATTGAGAGAGTTAAAAGAAATACCCATTCAAGCTTGACACTACGTATAAAAATCACTGCATCATTTGGTAGGCTAATGTTATCCTCTCTAGGTTTTGTGTATGTATGAATGCTAATGTTAACTTATACTCAACAAGATAGCAGCGAGTGTCTCATAAATATGCCACCTCATTTAATTGTTGTTTTAAACCATTGCTGTCCAAAGTCTGTAGTGGATTTTTAAATTTTATTTCTGTGATCAAAGCCATAAAAAAGACAAGCACAAAAAAAAGCCAGCTACAAGCACCTTACCACCTCTGTTACCTCCAGTGTAAATGTCTTCCATGTTGAAAAGAACCTATTATGAGCTTTTCAGTAGTCTGAACTCATCAGAGATTAACCCTGGTTTTTGTCAGGTTCCTTGGCTGGTCATAGTTGTTAGGAAAATGGATGTAGAGTAGGATATTTGTCCTTGTTATAAATTTGCATGACACCAGATCAGCCACACCAAGATCAGGCAAAAATTTGAAAAATATTTTGGTACACCTCACACTTATTTCTTAACTTTTGCTACCCACAATGATATATACTGTGTTTGAAAATATATTGCTAGAATTTCAGATATTGTTACAACCTCCCCAAAATCCTCTAGTGGATTAAAAATAAAAAAGCATTTTGAGATATGGTGATGCTGGGTGTAATTGAAACATCTAGACTGACTTGCTATGATAGGTTCTAAGCAGAGATGCATGTGAGAGGAGGAACTAATGCTGATGTTGTTTTGAAGGCTGTGCACCTTTACAGGACTATGATGACAATGATGAAGAACACACTAAAAGTTCTGCAGAGGCCCTTTCTGCCGCAGTATCAGCAGAACTCCATCTTTTCTCAAAAGCAACAGAGCAGCTCCATTGCTAATACCTAATTAATGCTCTGTTCTATCAGTTATTTGTCACTGACCACGTAGATCTCATCTCTAAAAACCTATCTGGCCATTCCCTGCATTTCTCTATTTTTGTCAGGCTCTTTTGCCTGCCGAACTGCTATAGAGGTGTTTTTTCCCAAGGTAGAGCCTCTGTTGCAAGTAGGGGTTGTGAAGATAAATTTCACCTGTAAAGCCAAGTATCCAAATCTTTGTAGATGCATTCCTCACAAATATTTCTCAGTGGCTGAAGCAGAGAAGGACGAGATGCAGAAAGCTTTGTTGTTGGCAGCAATTGCTGCTGCTACTTCAAGATGGGACTGATGGTTCCTTCTGCAACCGAGATTCAAAGCTAAGACAAACACTGCAGTGAAAGTCAAGTAGCTGCCCGCAGGTTTGGTTATGACCCTTAAATGTAGCCATGAGTGCATGAGAAAGCTGTTTTGCTTGTGCAAGCCATTTATTTTAGCCCAGGACAAATATAAGTGTGGCAGTAGAAAAATAACCTTGGATATGGAAATGCAGTTTCTGATATCAATTGGTAAGTCTTCATGCAATTTTGACAGTAAGGGCAACAGTATCAAAATAAGATGTCCTTTGGCAAAAATAGAACTTATTCAGTAGGTTTAGGAAAAAACACTATATTCAATTAAATGTTTGAAAAGTTAAACTTTTTACTGGTGTATTACTATTCAGTTTTCCACGGGACGTCCATCCTTCAGCCACTGATAGTTTGTTGTCTTTTAAAATTGGTATAATGTTGTTTTCTGTTATATTCTTTCAGAAAGGACCAGTAACTGGATGCCAAGGTTTCTCTGCTTGCCCTCCATGCCACGGGTCCCTGGAATTCTTCAGAGGGATCTTGTCTATTGCTGGTAGCTCTGGCCTGGAAATTAATGAATCATGGTGGCTATTTAGAAAGTAAGATACCATTCCGAACATGTTCTTCTGTGGGGAAGAAATAAAGAGCATATAATCTGAGAGAGGAACCTTGGCTATGGCTAATGCGTTGGTATTTAAATAAGAAAATCTAAGCAGGAGAAATTTGAACTAGATGCAGAATGGCAATCTCAGCAGCTCACTCCGTTACCTCTGTTTTCTTTCTTTAAGCAATCTGGTGGACTGATCTGTGTAAGGAGAGAGAAATTCAGCGCTGATACTTTTTCTGTATTTCCCCAAGGAAGAACTGAAATTGTGTTCTTTGATACTGATACAAAAACTGCAACCCTGTATTCAAATTCATTCCAAGCTGGTGTGAAAATATGTGAGTTTCAATTTAGTGCCTCAGATAATGCTTTCCCATCTGGAGGAACCGATCCTAGGAAAAATGTATTGCCAGCTACCTTGACCTGGGCAGCATTCACCAGAGGCAGTTTTTAAAAACTGTAATTCTCCGGGAAATATATTGAATGAGTGCATCCTCTTGTTTCACTGGTAAGCAGAGGCCATTTGCTGGAATGTGTTTGTGCCTTTAAGTTCCCACATCCTTTCTTTACGTAGTTTGTAATTTCTGGGCTGCAAGCATGGTTTATAGTAATGGAAACTAACATAAAACTGAACTGAGTTTTGCTATTTAGTATGACTGCATTAGGTGGGTTATTCAGTTGCTTTATCTAGTGCAGTTATTTGCTGGTGTAATGCAATATTTTCTATAAATATCCATATAAGGAAATTGTCTGTATTGGAGAAAGAGAGAGGATACGCAGACACAAAGACTGGGAGGCATTCTGTTCAACTCTAGCAAAGACACTGCTGTTGTTTTGAGTTATTGATCTGAGCCCTGAGGACTGGAGTTACAGAGCGGAAGTGTTGCCCTGAGAATAAGCAGTGCTTGTGTCATTGGTGACAGGACAGAGTTTATATCCTTTCTTGTTTTTATGATATTTGAAAAAAGGCTAAACTTAGAGTGATGTAGATAATGTTCTTCCTGTTTTGCTTTTGTGCTCAATAATAATGTTCCTTAAGCATATAATCATGATGAACCAGCTACCAGGTTTTTTTCAGACTTTTGCCTCATGAGAAAGCAAGCTGCAGAAAACTAACCATATACAAAGTATTCAGCAGAGAGAGCAAGACAGTGCTTGGGGGGAGAGAATTTATACGGTGTCATTTTGGAAAGGCTGTGCTCCTGTTAAAAAAAAAAGTTTCACAAAACTAAAATGTGAGAATTTGAGCAAGATAAGCTTTTCAAACTTACTAGGCTAGTGTGAAGGAAAAAGGCCAGAAAGCCCATGGTATTTAGCAGTCCCTGTGGAGGGGCAGCATGCCCATATGTACAAATTCATAACGGGACGATCAGTAAGTAACCTATGTCTTCCAGCAGTGTTATATGATACCAACACATACTGTAATATCCTGATAGCTGCTGTGACCTGGACCCCAGTTCCTTGGACTGCAGTTCATGGCTGCTGTAACCAGGTATCTGTTTTCTTCTACAGGACTTGATATTCTTGGAAACCCTCCACTTCTCCCCTGCTGTATGCTTTACCTACTGTCACTGCAGCACTTGGACAAGGTGTGTGAAGGCAACAGTCCCATTCTGATCAAATTTTCTTGCACTTCACTTTGTCACTTGCATTCTGCTGTCAGTGGGGGAATGAAGCCCCATGCTTTGACTCCAGTAAAATCAAATGTCTTGCTTTCATTTCATAGTATCAATGTATCTTTTGACTATTTGTTTCAGATCGTCTTATTCTTGCGCATTGTTTTTTTCGGTAAAGTACTCACTACCTGGTTAAAAGTAAATGAAAGATTTTTTTTTAACACCTCCCCATTTGTATTTAAACCTTGCCTTACAGTTTGTTGAAAATCATCTCTGTTTAGGCAGGCAGCAAGGTGTGCCTCCTGTGATTCATTAAGATGATGATGCTTACCCTTTCCCTTCTGCTTCAGTACATCTAAAAGCTTTAGCTGCATAACTCCAACTTGCTAAATTGAAAGGAAACATTACTCAGTGTACCGAGTGCCACAACTTTGAGCTGGGTTTTTAGGAAAATATATTTCCTTTCACAGTGCGTGTTCGGAATGGCCTTTTTAAGATACTAACTCTTAATACCAAAAAAAGTTTCCATGGTAGACAAAATACCATGGAATAGAAAAATGTTGGAAACTGGGAAGAGGGGAGAATTGATAATGAATTTAAAAACATAGAAAAGAAAAGAAAAATATGGAGATAATATATGAATAGGAAAGCTTTTTCCTAATTATGACAAAGCTTTACTAATTTTCTTTTTTCAAGGAATGAGTTTCATTCAGTAGCAGAAGAATTCTTCAGGTATGTAGAAAAAAATTGGATGGAGGGGTTTTCATTTTCCAAATTTCAGAATTATATTAGAATTTCAGACTCCTTCTTATTTCTCTCAGGCTTCTCCTCCCTTTCTCTTCATTTTTATTGTGGAAGCTAGATGACCCTTGTTGTTCCTCACCTAGAGCATCTCTGCCTTCAAATTCACATTTTAGTTTTGGCTTATTTGCAGACTCCAGGTGAGCAAAACTAAAGGAGATGAGGAAACCAGGTAGAAAAGCATCCACACCACTCATTTTCTTAAAATAGCATGAGCACCTAAAGAAATGGAGCATCCACAGGGAAAGAAAGGGCTAACAGTTCAGAGTTTAATGGCAGGACAGTTTAATGGCAGGACACAGAATGAAGCCAGCTAATGATTCAGGGCAAAAAAATGAGAAAAACTCATAATGAAGAAGTAACTGCTGTATGTTAGAAAACATGTTAGGAAGGAGTAAAGTTTCCAAGAGCAGATATGTTGAGAGCCACCAAGTCTCCCAAGGCTGGGTGAGCATCAAAATGAGTATTCCTGTGGGCCAATACTATTTTTGAAGGGCAATAATATTTTGCAAGGACTAACAGAGGAAAAAGCAGGAAAAAAGTGTGTAATGAAAACTCCCCAATCCCATTCACTGGGGATTCACTTCAAAAATACATGTTTTTGTTTGAGTATTCCACAGTTAGGCTGAGAAGATTCATAGCTGGGTGTGAAAATGGGGAAAAGTGCATTACAAGAAATCTTTGGTGCTTGCAGTGGAGCCTCTGCTTACAGCAACAAATTATTACCACTCTGTATACTGTAGTTTTGTTTCATAGGCTTCAGCACCACAGTCCAAGATCTGATACAATTCACATGGTTTGGGCTTTCATTTTTTTAATCAGAAAGATGTTTTGCTTGATCTGCCATAACACTGACTCTCTAGCTGTGGTGATAGACATCCACATAAACCAAATTTCGTCCTCACTCTCCTCAGTATTCATCTGAAGTACTACTGGTAGAGTCAGTAAATTTACTTACAGTTTATAATGCTATAAATGATTGAATGAAGTTATTATTTATTCTCTCTCTCTCCGTGTTGTTATTTAGCTGAATTGTTGTGATAATTCCAGAGAAATACAATGTAGTGATTCTTAGATTTATTTTTTTTTTTTAGACTTATGACCTTTGCAGTCCTCTCTTATCATTCCCTATTTCTGGGAATATTGACTATGCTCACACTATACTCAAGAACATCATCCTCTGACCCTGTCAACTTTCTTGCTTGAGGTGATAAAGTGAGACCTGATTGGAGTCACACATTTGCCAATAAAAAACTGAATTCCTGTCTCTTGATTTCTTTATAAGATGCAGTCAGTAAATTAAAGGACCGGTGTAATAACAAGGGCATTGAATTTTCCTGTAGCAGAAGTTACACTTTTTGGTGTAATGTATAATGAAGTTGGTTGATTAAAAAATGCTTAAATCCATCTTCATCTTTAGTCACTGTCTTCAGGAGTGGAATGTTTTAGTTTTACTTTAAAAGTTAACTATTAAAATCTTATCTCTCTCTATCACAATAATTCTGTCATACATACTTTGGCAGGATAATGAAGCCTTAGGTATTAAAACAGGTTCTTCATTGTTCATTCATGCATTCTGACATCTCGCATTCCTAAACTAGTACAGTCTTTGACTTTGAAAATATAGCATCGTTATTGGTAGCCTTCCTAAAGATGTGAAAGATGGTGCAGCAGCATTATATTATGCATAAGTTGAAAGAAGCTGCTCTGTTCCTGGCTAGGGAAACACTGAGATTTTGATCACATGTGAGCAAAAATCATGACTGAAGTATCACATTCTTATGCATGCAGTAAAAGCTCAAAATATAGTGTGTTTATTCTGTATAT
Organism: Aptenodytes forsteri; assembly: GCF_000699145.1. Classification (NCBI taxonomy): domain Eukaryota; kingdom Metazoa; phylum Chordata; class Aves; order Sphenisciformes; family Spheniscidae; genus Aptenodytes; species Aptenodytes forsteri. The sequence continues at coordinate 4,039,154 of NW_008795885.1, read as the reverse complement.
AATTATAATACTTAAATGTTACTCTATAAGTTTATACACACATACATATTAATAGGTAAAGATATAATTGCAACATCATGGGGAAAATAATTATTTAACGCCCTGAGAATATATTTCAGACACATGCTTGTAAGTCCACCAAAAGGAGGTGTGCAGTAAGAGCCAGGGCATTGTGTACTCAAATTTCAATCCAAAGTAATTTATTCCAGTGTTATAAAGTGTCCTTAATGTCCTTATCTCCTCTTTTATAATAACTGTGGTATGCAGCTGAACTGTTTGTTAAGGTAGCTAATATTTCTGGGGACAAGTTTCTCCATTGTCTTCTCTATATAACCTGGCTTCAGTCTTGGAAAGTTTAATTTAGTTATTCCAGCAAGATCTTTGCAGCTAGAAAAGCTCTTCACTAGCTTTGGTTGCTCCAGACCTTAGCTTCACTGAGTCCAGTGCACCAGCCTGTCTTTCTGGCTCACCTTGTGGTGGTCTTTGCTGTTTATACATCAGTTTCTTCCTTGCTGCCTGCAGTATTAGAGACTGAAGAAAGCATGTACAGTCATCTCGTTTGCTTACTGTTTTGTAGAAGGCTGGATAATATGAGTTAGTTCATCTTTGCCACAGTTAAGTTGTAATACTGTTTTGATAACAATGAGAGAATTAAAAAACCTCTTTGGTGGAGGTGGCCCCAAGAAATTTAATCATTGACTGAAGGTATCAGACAAAGCTGTTTTGCCTCCTGCATCATTGACTTTAGAGTCCTGCTTTCCAGATGCATGATATCATCACTAGACTGTATTATCTCTGCTTTAGATGACCATTATGTAGTTAGAAATAGTCATTGCTGAACTGAAGTTTCTGTCTACATGTGGGAGGTAGTGGTCTATCAGTATTTAACCTGGATGTACATATAATAGCTTACTTTTTAAAGCACATTGATTTTGGAATAACTTTTTAGTATGAATCCTCTTTAGCTAGAAAAGGTTATTAAATGTGTATTTCTGTGACTTGGGATGACACTGCTCTGTATGTGTAACTAGCAAAACTTGTATTAATGTGGGTTCATGTCAATGGGTATTTTACACCTGATTTGCTTTAAATCTGATTCCAGAATATCTGGTACATATCTTCTGTATGTAGTCACACACAAAAACACAGAAAAATGTCCCAAACTCCCAGTTCTTGATCTCTTTCTACATTTCAGCTGACGTTGATGCTGATCAGCATGAACTGTCCAATAGTGTGGAGCAATCTATTAACATATTTTATTTTGAAAGCAATTTCCTTCCTTCTTCAGGGATATTTAGAACATAGTGCTTTCTTCATGCAAGTGAGGGACAAAGGTTATACAGCTGGCTTTGTGCCTGAAAAGTATTCCCAGATGTTTACCAAGATGTTTACCATCTTATATTAACAATTTTATATGCAGAGTATATTTCCAGGTGTCTTGATCCCTCAAGAAAGGGGTACTGTGTTTGGCTTGGGCCTAGTCCAAACAAAATGAGATTCCATCAAGTTTTATTGCTGCATGTCCAAAATCCTTAGCCTTAGTGGCTCTGTCCCTCCAGCTCGTAAGCTCCAATGTAGTTATGCTACCTTCATGCTGAATAACTACATCTCTTTGCGGAAGCCACCACTGATGTCTGCTGTGATTTTGGCACTGAAACATTTTACTTTTGGGGTGTAAAACATCAGGAAGAGACAGATGTATACAAGCTGCTGCCATAGGCATTTTCAACATAGAAAAGAGAAGACATTCGTTATTCTTGTAAATCACTGTGCTTCCATACATGCGTGTTGTGGAAAAGTGTGAGATTGCTCCAGGTTTCATCACCTCTGCTAGGAATGAGAACTCCAATAAGAATGAAATCCATTGGAAACTTTTCTTTCCCCACCAAGATTCCCTACAAAGGAGACATTCTTGAGGAAGAGCAATGGGGAACAAATGCAGTGCAGCAGTCAAGGAAAATCTTGGTGCATCTTTCAGAACAGGATGGTTCTCCAGGAGGTAATGCCATCCCAGCTTATCCATTTCACTGTTAGAAGAGGACATAATTGTGTCTTATCTCTAAACCACTTTTCTTTAACGTATTTATTACCAGTGTCTGACCTATGTCTCATGTTTTTCATGCTGAATGGATATTACTGTCTTTGTAAAATATTCACAATAACATTCAGAAACCTCACATTTCTGTTTTGATGATCTCATTTAATGAAATTTTATCGAACAGTTTTACAATCACAAAAGAAACACTCAGTGCAAAGCTGGAAACATTTTTATTGTGATGTTATCTGTTTTCATAGTTCTCCTTTATGCTCTCTACAAATCACATCAGCCTCCTCATGGCACTGAAGTTATGTTATAGAATGCAATATATTTGATGGTGTATCTGTCATTGAGAGACGGGTTTGGTTAGGCGACTGTGACTAGAGGTTTTATACAGATCAGAGCTCTGTTGACCAAAATCTGGCTCACTGTTTGAGAGGGAGTAGCTGAAAAACATCAAAGAATAAACTTAATGTCATACTGTGTTGTGGATGTGTTACTTCTTACACAATGGGACAGACAAGTCTGGTCTTCAGATGAGTTTGTTGTATACTGAATGCATGGCAGGTTAATGCTTATTACCTGGCTGTCCCCATGGAAGGTTACATGCAGCTGAAGCAGTGATTCAGGGTAGGGTCTTTTTCCTCATGAGAAACACAACCTATTCCAACCCTAATTTTTCAGGTTTCCTTAGGAAACTTGTCTTCATGGGAACCACATGACTGTGTCCAGTACGTGTTAGGAATATTTTTTTCTTTCTGAATGTTGGTTGTCAGGAAAGTGCTAACTCTTTTATTTGATATTTAAAAGCATCACTTTATTCATACAACCATTAGATCCTTCCATTATCATTGACCTGATTCAGCATAATTTGAATTGGCTTGCACCATGGAACAGTATAACCATAAAGATGGGCAGGTTGCCCTTTAGCATTCTTCAAGAGCCTAATGATTTATTTTATAATCATTACCATTCCATGTGAATCTGGAGATGTGTTTATCAAGTAATTCTGTTTCATGGGGATTGGTTGTTGAACATATTTGCACAGAAATAGGATTCTTGGGGGAATGTTCATTTTTATTGTTTCTATTCTAACTACAAAGATAAGCACAGAAAATCCCATCTATTTAAATCATCTGTTACTTTTTGAAATAATTTGCTGTAATTTTCTCTAAATGAGCCTTTTAAAGCAGGTGTTGTGCATGCTCTTGAGTACTAATGTCTCTCAGTTCTGAGGAAATTTATTCATAAATGTATTCACCTACTTCTAGTGAGAGTAGCAGGAATAGAGCTGCAGGCATGCAATGGGTCCTAGGTGAGAGGAAGAGGATGAGCAGTGGTACTCAGTGTACCCTTTTCTTTGACATAATACATGGACATCTTCCATCACCACCACAAAAAGAAGAGGGCAGAAGAAGCATCAATGTTGTGTAGGTGCTGTTGCACTGTCTGTACTTGTGAGGAAGTAGGTGGAATTTGATCTTGCCCCTCCTCTGCTCCCTGTATCTAATTCAAAGCATTTAGATCATTTTATGCTCTCACTTTTTCACATATTGCCTCCAGTAATTATACTAAAATGGCAACTAGGAGGGAGGAGGGGAAAAAAGCAAACCTGTCATGTGCCTGTACTTAATCTTAAGCACCTCAGATTGTATCCACTGATCCTAAAATAAACTTTCTAGTTATGACATCTGACTTTCAACCAAAGTCAGTATTTGCCTGAAATAAACAAAGACTAATTTATTTGAAGTCCTTTGGCGCCCTTGTCTGGAAGAATACCAAATGTGTTTGGGTTTTTTTTTTCCTGCCAATAACTTCTACAAGACAGGAGATATTTGAGGGCAAGGAGGCAAACTAACAAATGATATGGCTGCCACAGAAGATGATCTGACAGGTCCTCCCTGGCCAAAGGCTGTGAAACCTGGGAAGGGTCTCAGGGTGCAGCTGAATTTCATGCCCTGTAGTCATTTCCTTCACAAAACAGCCTGAAGCCTGTGCTGCCTCCCTCTCCCTCATATTGCTAGTTGTGCCACTTTGACAAAGATAGCATGGATACATTTGCTGTATTAGGAAAACATGTTAGGGGGCACAGCATCCTTTTTCTGCTGTACACTCTGATGAGGCCATTCTGGTGTGCAGTCTCTCCAGTACTTTTGGGTTTTGTGACTTCAAGGAGGCACTTGAACTGTAGGCCACTCAGTATTATGAAACTTGTGGGTTCGCTTTCGTCCTCGGTTTTTAGGATCTCTTATATCCCAGTGCTAATGTTTCATGGATTTTTTGATTGAGAGGGAAAAAATTATTTTTCTAACTATATGCCAATTAACAGGACTCAAAAACCTTCATTATGATTTTTTCCTAACGTTGACAAGCACACACTCTCCTGCCCCTCCACCCTTTCAGTATTTATTGTTTGTCTGACAAAGTCATGGTCTGCAATTGTAGATTCCTTTGGGCTGGAAACAGGAAACAGCTGGCAAGCTGCAGTGCGAGGGGTGATATCACATATAGCAAGTTGCTTGCAGCAGCAATGGTTCCTTTTAGGTCTCTTTCAGACTGAAAGGGGCCAATGTATGTGAGTAACTGGCTTAACCACCCAAAGCAGCCACCTGTCGTTGCCATGTCGAGGACAACAGTGCAAATTTCAAAGACAATGAGAAAGGTGATATTTGTGCACAATGAATGAAGCTGGTTGTTTGTGTTGCAGTGGCTGACTAGATGGCATTCAAAATTTGTATCTTGGAAATATGACTTCTTTGGCTGGCTGGACTTAGAGGTCTTTTCCAACCTCAATGATTCTATGATTCTAAGATCATCGAGTCCAACCGTCGACCCAACACCACCATGCCCACTAAACCATGTCCCTAAGCGCCTCATCTACACGTCTTTTAAATACCTCCAGGGATGGGGACTCCACCACTTCCCTGGGCAGCCTG
>NW_008795885.1:4027818-4033432 GCF_000699145.1 Aptenodytes forsteri | reverse complement strand
CCCCGGGGGAGTGAGCGAGTGGCTGTGTGGTGCTTAGTTGCCAGCTGGGGTTAAACTACGACATGTTTATTTCAGTTGTATCTCACGCATACTTTCTAAACATAACTAAAAGTGGGCTCAGCAGTTGTCTTAGTTCTTTTGTGTTTCCCATCTTTATCAATGAAAGCATTCATTAGGATTCTGATCCTCTTTACTGCAAATATAAATAAAATCTGACAAAATTGTAAGTAAATCCTTTAGTGTTGGAAGCTGATAGAATAGGGAAAAAATTAATTTTATGCATGAAAAATCTCATTAAGCAGCTTCATGGAAATAAAAGAAATTGGCATCAGAGCCCATGATGTATACCGTTCATCACTTTGTCATTGCAGCCACTCAGCCTGGTCTGTTCACGCCACTTATGTGAGCCGTGTTCTCCTTTATGGGACCTGTGTTAGTCTACCTAGACAACACAAAGGTCAATGGGTTCTGAGGGAAAAATGCCCTGCTTTTCTCATATGTGATCAGAAACTTAATACAGATCAGCTGAAACAGCATAATTTTCTGAACCAGTTTTTCCCTGATGTGTAGCAGTGTCCCCCTAGAGGCTACAAGGACAAGCAAGAGAAGACTTAGTTAGAAAGGTCATTTAGGACTCATAAAAACCATTAACTAAAGTGCATGAAGCATTGCTTATAACTAAATTGTATTTCACAGAATAAGCAAACACACAATTCCTTCAAGATGCAATTGCAAGGCATTGGCTCCTCTTCTCAGAACACTTCAGTTTCTAATTTTAACAGCAGAGAATGTCCTCAAGGTACGAAGGGGAGATAATCAAATGAAGTGGGGGATTTGAAAAGGCCAGAAGCAGCACTTGCTAATTCCCCTACATTAAATGTGGAGAGGCCTTTATAGCTTTGTGACTCCTTCAGCTTTGTGGAAGTACAAATATTCATGCTTTTTATTTTGGACCAGAGATAGGTAATTTTGATTAATAACTGACTGGCACTAAGGATGTCTAATCACTGCATTTTCTGTGCTTAATTCTGAAAGTTTTAACACCAGTGAACCCTTCAGAATGTTTGATAATTCTTTTTTGCAAAAATGATATCTTACTGTAAAGAGGGATGTCATCTCCTGCTTAATCTGTACTATGAACTCCTATCAATTTTGCATTTCTATGATATGCCAGTTATGATTAATATTATATAAAGGAATAGTTGTGGCCCTTGTAATCATTTACATAAATATGTACCCAACTAGCTCAGTAATAAAAATCTTCAGTTTTTAATGAAATAGAAGTTAGTAATATAGGTAAATAAATGTAAATTATCTACATAAGAATTTAATAATTATTTTTTTAATAATAAATATGCATTGTATTCACATGTGCACATTGAACAGTACCATGGTGTGATATCAGAAAGGGAGAAAACCATCTCACTCATGGCTCTGACTCTCAAGCAAGAACAGCATAGCTTGGTATGACTCAGAAACTATTGCCTCCACCTGTTCTTTCCACCTGCAGGGGACAGACGTCTGAGATGCTTGTGCAGATGTTCCTGAAGCACTGTAGTTAACAAGATAGTGTTTTAACATAAATTGAATCCAGTGGTGCTTCATCCTAAAAAGATGTCGTGCAACTCTCTCCAGTTCCTCGGCTGAGTCATTCGTGGCTCAGCAGTCTGTGTATGGAGGCTGAGACAGGTGACTACGGCAATAACCCGAGCACCCATCTGAAACTGTGGCATCTCTGAGGCATGCTCTACTCATGCTATCTGATGTTATGGTTACTATCTGAGGAAACATGTAAGGCAAACCTTAAGACTTGGGTTTTTCTCTTTTGCAGCAGCTCAGAAACCCACAGTTATCTCCAGATATGAGAAAATAATTAGAACAGTGATAGACTGAAGTTCCTTCACAATACCTCTGACTATCACTTTTAATATCTCTTTATCCAAATTGGGATACCCTTTGGATTTTGATATCTCCTCCTTCTTAATGATAATCCTTTTTTAAATCATGCAGCTGCCTTATTGCTTGGCCCATGTGCACATCCTGCTGCTGGGTTTGCCCTTTGTTTTGTGTATGGCTATTAACACCTCATTTAGGTCTGTTGGGAAATCATCTAACTAGCAATTATCCATAGAACTCATTAGGGAATTAGCTATTTATGTGTGAGTGAAGATGGTTTTGTTATGTAGTAAAATCTAAAAATCTACTAATATGGGGTGCAGTCTGTTCTTGAAAATAAATTTCTGACAATGCAGCCAAAAGAAAAATATGAAAACTCTACTCATACATTTTTAGGAATTCACATTTTATATTATTTGCTTTTTTGGTACTTTGGTAAGCTAATTCCTCCACCATGTTCAAATGAGTAAACCAGATGAGGAAAGCGTGTCAGTAATTTAACATCCTTAATTATGAAGCACTAGACTGAGTTTGTGGTATTTTGTCACATGATTTGAGCTAGAAATTGCACACTTCTCAGCTAGTTGAAAGTGATAAGCCAATTGTAAGAGTGGTTTAAAATTTGCCTACAAAAGGGTTTTAGAATTCAGCTCATTCTGTGTGTATGGATATTTTCACTCGAAAATGACCATTATAACATACTCTGTAATTAAGGGAAAGAGTATTAGAAACTATGTGTTCTGCAAAATGCATAAAAAATATTTCTAAGGGCTCTATGGCTTTTACCAGACACATTTCATAGGTTTGTTTTCCACATGTTCAAGGTGCAAAGGAGGGGAAAGGTCCAGTAGGTGGATTTTATGATTCCATTAGGTCTACTATTTTTCCTCACTTTGCATAAATGCAGTTTTTATGTTTTGACAGAAAGGAAGAAAACATATAAACATGTATTTTCTGACAAAATACTTTTTTTTAATTTTATTTGCAATCTAAAGCCATAATAACCATTCAGCCAGAGCCAGCTCAGGATAAAAGGCTAATTAAAAGCTTCAGGTACGAAAAGTCTTCTGTGTGAGACTGAGTTCTTGCTGAGAAAAACCTAGCGTAGCTCCTAATAGTTCTGCCGTGCTGTCAGACATCTCTCTTTTACTCAATGTGCCTCGTGGCCTTGTGCAGCCCATGGGGACCCCAGTTTGTGTTTCTTCTCTGAAGCCGTGATTGTCACACTTGCAGCAAGTTCAGCCACAGAATGTGGGACTGTGGTAATTGGTTGTCAGCCTAGAGTGGCTATTCTCTTGTCAGTAGACTCCATTGGCCTAAAGTTTAAGTAGCAGCACAAAGATATATATTAATCTTTTATTTGCTCAGTCATCACGATTTCATCAATTAATACGTGCAGTAGGCCCTACCAGCTGTGACTGGAGTTTACCATCACAGTATTTTCCCCCACTAGGAAAATATGACTACAAAAGTTGTTATTGTTTGGCTTCATACAGTTGCAAATACAGGTCTCAAGTATTTCTGGTAGTGATAAACCTTGCATCCAAATACCCTTATATTTTAGGAAGGAGAGATTGTAAGAATTTCAAGATAATATTTCCATGACTGCTGTGGAAGGGGAAGTGGAAACTAACATTGTTCCAAATTTTTGCCCTTTCACTATAATGCTTCTCCCAGTTCAGTGTAGGCAATGTCTACCTTTACCTAATTCAGCTTGCAGCCATTGATCATGCCCTCTTCAGCCCTGGGAACTCATCACACACAAAGATAAAAGAGACATACATCAAAGTTGAGCAAAGGAAAAAGAGCAGATAGATTAATTCAGTTACTAGGATATTCATACAACAACAGGACGACAGGATTTAGGAGAAAACTTTGTGGTCTCTTAAGATCAGAGAAGGTGGGATTAGAAAATGTTTTGATGTTACACTGTGATTCAAATATTATTTTGACTGAAATATTGACAAATATTCCAATACAAACATTTTCAAGTACCCATGGCACATCTGCCTGGCCACATCAGGCCATATCAGGCCACATCTGAAGTTCAACACCCCAACATTGGAGAACATGCAAGAGCAGGGTAATGCTGTATTTAAGAGTGTGTTACACAGACTGCTGTAGGAATCAGGGCTGTGCGTAGGTCCCAAGACTGATTTTCTCATTCCTGCCATTTCAAGGTAAAGGGAATGATCCAGGGACTCTTGTCTTGTAGGTGTAAATCTCCAAATGTGTTAATAACAGATTGTGTAAGCATTTCTACTCCTTTTCAGATTAACCTGATAACACTGGTATCTTCAATGTGAGAAGCAAGATCAGCCAGCTCCCACCTAAGACTAGTGACCTGACTGCATGAGTGCTCCTCCTCTATTCCCCTTTACAGTAGTGTTGGAAAAAGTATTTTAGCGACTGGCTTAACGTCATCCATGTATTCAAACACTGGTCTTGGCTGAAGCTGGCAACCTTGGCTTCTCACCTGTCACATCCTATGTGAGACCAGTGCCTTGGTGTATCTCCTGCAGGGAAGAGAGGCACAGAAGCTGGCAACCCTCAGACCTGATGGTATGTGAGTGCTCCCTCTCCCCTTGGTCTCTGTGAAGAGATGAACAAATCAACTTAAAGTCATAGTGTTTTGGACTGAGACGGAGGGAAGAATTCAGTCCCGTACTCTGCTAAGGGGCGGTGATTAACAGCAGCAAAGCTGTGTGCTCCACTGTTACTTGTAGCACAAAATACTGCTCATTTGAAGTTAACATGTCTAAATTTGCACCGAAAGGGAGAAGAGCAGAAGGAGAAGCACTCACAGTTGGAATCAGCTGAGAGGTAGTTTAAGAAAATACTACCCCTCAGCTGCAGCTAGTTGCTGCCTGCCTTCTGACACTGGTACTTGGCTGCAGCAGCGTGAATTGGTTTTAACAGATGTTCGCACCTCAAGTGTGAGAGCACATTTGGTGTGCTCACAGGCATGCTGTGAAGAAGCTGGAGATCGTCACCTCAGCTGCCTGCCTGTGCAGGCGTAGCTCCAGATTCTCCATATCACAGCCTTCTAGAGCATGCAGTGCTCCTCACGACCGAGCTGTCTTGTAACTCAAGCATGTGCTTGCTGGATGTTGCTGCTTCAACTCCTAGCCTTGTTTCCTAGGAGAAAAGCAAAAGGGGGATAGAAAATAAAAAGTGACAAAATTGGAAGGGTCTGGAGAAGAAATATGTCAATAAACAAACTCATCCTCTGAGAGACTACCTGTGCTATGAACAACTTTCCTAGGAGGAAGGGAGAAGATCTTATTAATGGCCAGAAATTAGTTTGTACTGCAGAGGGACCAAAGAGGAAAATTGTAGGGTTTTTTTACTCACTCTTTTCATGCTTTAGCACTGAACAAGGAGTCAGACATGAGTTGTCTTCTGCCAGTTTGTGAAATCTAAACCAAAAAAAACACTTAAAAACCAAGTAATAACGTATGGACAATCTGCCGGATTCCTGCCTCTGAGCAGATATACAGGAATTTAAGACCCTGTACTGGTTTTGGCTGGGATAAAGTTAATTTTCTTCACAGAGGTTGGTATGAGGCTATGTTTTGGATTTGTGCTGGAAACAGTGTTGATAACACAGGGATGTTTTCACTACTGCTGAGCAGTGCTTACACAGAGTCAAGGCCTTTTCTGCTTCTCACCCCACCCCACCAGCGAGTAGGCTGGGGGGGCACAAGAAGCTGGGAGG
>NW_008795885.1:4024698-4025767 GCF_000699145.1 Aptenodytes forsteri | reverse complement strand
GGAAGCAGTGAACGAATTCCTTGTTTTGCTTTGCTTGCATGAGTGGCTTTTGCTTTACCTATTAAACTGTCTTTATCTCAACCCACGAGTTTTCTCCCTTTTACTCTTCTGATTCTCTCTCGCATCCCACCGGGGAGGAATGAGTGAGTGGCTGTGTGGTGCTTAGTTGCCGGATGGGGTTAAACCACAACAGACACTAATTAGAAATTAAACATTTGTAGTTTTTTCATGGTAAACTAAAGAAGTAGCAGAAGGGTTGGACAAAAAGGACAACTTTAAACTGAGCGTGGTCATATTATTAGTAAAAATGGATAATGGTTACTACAGATTCCAGCAGTATTTTGACATGCAGATTTTTATTATCTGCATACCACTTTGAAAGCTTCAAAACCATAGTGTAATGAAGACTCTGGTGAAATAATCAACTGGTATATATTGCCAAACTACACAGAGTGATTGACCTGAAGTTTTTCAGTCTTGGTAACAAACTAATATATTGCATGTAAATGATTGGGAAACTGAGTGCAGAAGCGTGACTGTGAACAGTTAGCCCACAGTAGCTTTGCCAAAACCTAAAGAGTTTTTAAAACTAGTGCTTAGTCCAGAGCTGGCACAAGTAACTCTCCAAATAGAACAGAGAAAGTATGAAAGTGAAAGGGGAAAAAAACCCATACAAAAATCTGTGGAAAAGCAACTGTGCAAACATAGAACAAAAGAGACAAATAGAATCATAGAATTGTTTAGGTTGGAAAAGACCCTTAAGATCGAGTCCAACTGTAAACCTAACACTGCCGGGTCCACCACTGAACCATGACTTTAAGCAAGCACCACGTCTACATGTCTTTTAAATACCTCCAGGGATGGTGACTCAACCACTTCCCTGGGCAGCCTCTTCCAGTGCTTGACAACCCTTTTGATGAAGGACACTCATCCCCCCTGACCCTCAAGGCAGAATGGCGGGCACTCGTCTGAGGGTAAAGGCCGTGGCTCCAGCTGGGGGGTCTGCACCATCTACCCCAGCGGTGGTCGATGCCTCCACGCAGAGGGAACTGCTGAAGGGAGTGGCTGC
>NW_008795885.1:4019522-4020659 GCF_000699145.1 Aptenodytes forsteri | reverse complement strand
CAGGTTGCCCAGAGAGGTGGTGGATGCCCCATCCCTGGAAACATTCAAGGTCAGGTTGGACGGGGCTCTGAGCAAGCTGATCTAGTTGAAGATGTCCCTGCCCACGGCAGGGGGGTTGGACTAGATGACCTTTAATTGTCCCTTCCAACCCAAACTATTCTATGATTCTATGAAGAAATTTTTCCTAATATCCAATCTAAACCTCCCCTGAAATAGGAAGTAGATCAAGACCTGCGTCCACTATGGAGAAAAATGTAATTGGAAAAATCCTACAAATGACATCGTATTTGATAGCTAACCCAAGAAAATAAACAAAAGAAGATACTAAAACGAGAAGAAAAACAAATCAGCAACTCAGAAGACAAAATTTTGTATGTCTGTGGCATAAATGTAGTGTAGATATGTGAAAGTAAATGATTTGTAAAACTCAGGTGAGGACTAGATGCAAAGAGAGAATTTTAGAAATTGAATGGTAAATAGCTACTAAGGGTAAAAGGCTATCAGGTACAGAGATTTCATCTGGCCTTTGCAACTTCAATTTCTTTTCATACAGGCCAATTTAAAGCTGTATAATGGCATGGTCTTGCAGCCATTGTATAACTTTTAAACAGAAATGTTTTAGAGAAATATGTGGGAAAAATTTAGGTTAGGACTGGAAACAAAATCCACTTCTGTCAGCTAAACCAAGTGGATTCAGCAACCTAGTAACATTAATCTTAAGGCAAGTGATTCATATGGTATCACAGAATGACAGAATGGTTGGAAGGGACCTCTGGGGGTCATCTTGTCCAACCCCCCTGCTCAAGCAGGGCCATGTAGACCAGTTTGCCCAGTTTGCCCAGGACCATGTTCAGCTGGCTTTTGAATACCTCCAGGGATGGAGACTCCACAACCTCTTTGGGCACCCTGTGCCAGTGCTTAGTCACCTGTGTTCCAGGTTCGCCCTCACCAGTTCTAAGTAGAGGGGAATCATAGAATCATAGAATCACTGAGGTTGGAAAAGACCTCTAAGATCATCAAGTCCAACCATCGACCCAACACCACCATGCCCACTAAACCATGTCCCTAAGTGCCTCATCTACTCGTCTTTTAAATACCTCCAGGGATGGGGACTCAACCACTTCCCTGGGCAGCCTG
>NW_008795885.1:3985651-4015126 GCF_000699145.1 Aptenodytes forsteri | reverse complement strand
ATGGTGAAGGATCACCTCCCTTGACCTGCTGGCAACACTCACCCTGATGCAGCCCAGGATACCATTAGTTGCCTTTGCTGCAAAGGCATGTTGCTGGCTCATGTTCAAGTTGATTGTCCTTTTCTGCAAAGCTGTTTGCCACCTGGTTGGTCCCTAGGATGTACACATGGCTGGGGTTGATCCTCCCCAGGTGCAGGACTTTGCAGGACATTGTTGAACTTCCTCAGGTTCCTGTCAACCGATTTCTCCAGCCTGTCCATGACCCTCTGGCATATCAGCTCCTCCTCCCAGTTTTGTATCATCTGCAAACTTGTTTGTGTATTAGCACAACAAAACCAAAAATATCAGCAATATATTTTGCAATTCTTGTGGCAAAGTATTATTGAAATGTTTTTTAAGAATTAGAATATCTTTCAAATTTGTTGCACGTGGAAGTAGACAAACTCAGTCATTTCAGTACAAGCCTCTTCCTCTTGAAGTACCCATGTACTAACTAAAAAATGAAAGTTGGTTCAGCAGCTTGGTGACAATTTAGATGTCAAACAAAAAAAATTTGAGCATGTCTTAATGAAGAACCGAAGCCAACTGACTGCCAGATGCCTGAAGTTTAAGAACTACCTGTTGTCCATATAGGTTTCAAGGAAGGATACCGTCAGTTTCTACTTGGTAAGGAAACCACTACTTCACTGCATTTAGGCACCAGGGTGGATACAAAGACGGCTGAGGATGCTGCATAGTATTCATTTTGCAAGGCAGATTTTTGATAATGTTTGATAACATTATCAAAAAAGTGTTAACAGGAGTAAGATGGATTAGATGTCTGACTGATGACCATCTGGAGTAAGGACATGGAGACAGTATGGCAGAAATAATGGTATGTTTCACTCATAGTCTCATTGGTTTTCTTAAAACGAAATTCATCACAATATATATATTACAACATTATTAGTATTACAATATATGCAGCATTTGCTGACCTCCTATGGACTATGCCATGAACTCGAAAGGCTACAGGCTGGCTACACTTGAAGATACTAGATCAGTTATATATGCATAGAAGAAGTATTAGATTTGTAAACTGTCACAATGTCTCTTAACTGTCTCAAATATGTGTGCATCTTTTGGGTGACTATTGAAGAAAGCTAGAGCATAAGCATGGTTAGCATGATTAGATGTTGACATCTTTCAGCCATTGGTTGTACTAACCAACATTCTCCTCTTTTTTGTGTGGTATTATATGAATAAAGTGGTACTTTTCTGCTAGCAAAGGGACAGATGGTTACTGTCACTTATTGTCGCAATTGCCAGTGGAGGCAAAAATACACCCAAGGTGAAAAAGAAAGTTTTGCTGTAACATTCATATTTTGAAGAGTTCAATAGTTTCCTTAAAAGCAGTTATTTCTACTCTTCGAGTAGAAAGTTACCATAAGCTAATAGCAAGCACTCTTTAAAAGCTACTGCTATTAGCCTAAAATGCTGTCACTATACATTATGATTTATATTAATTTATTTTTTAAAAAAAGTATACGTACAAAGAGGATTTCCCCACCTCAAAATTGTGCTACATATAAAGTACGGAAACTGCACAGGAAAGTGAGCCTTTAGTCAGAGAGAAACACACAAAAATATAGAAACACAATAAATGTCAGCCAACTCAGGTTGTGCACTAATTTCAAATCTACAGGGCTGAGAAGGATCCGGTTACAATCTGTTCAGGATGTAGATTGACAGTGACAAACAATGTGGTAAAAAGGCTGCAGACCAACTAAACACAACCCCACAACTTCTAGGTAAACTCATATTCTGTGCATGATCTGAGAATACAAGACAGCATCCTGTGCAAAAGCTGCTGAATGGTCATTTATAACAAAAAAAGAGAAACTCTGAAACAAAAAGCTGCATCCAGAAAACAAGAATTTACTGTCCATTGACTAAACGCAAGCCTGGATTTAAGACTTGGTAGGCATCTGTAATACATGTGGGAATGTAATGCAAGCAGCAAACGAGACTTTACTCAAAATTTTTTGTAGTTTGTAGAAAAGGCAGAGTTTCTCTGCTAGCCTACGCTTTTCTGCAGATTACTTTTTGTTCACTTCATGGGATATAAACACAGGTCTAAATACTCTCATAAAAATCAGTGAAGGGTTTGAAAAGGTTTAATATTGCAAACCATGTCTTTTCAGGCAGGGGGACACAGTATACCTTCAATGAATTTATGCAATTTACTTTGTCAATTTGTGGACTGTATTTTTTTCTCATGGAAAGGTGGGTACTGAGTTTGCTATTCCAGTGTTGTGCTGAACAGTAGAAACTGCAGACGATATTATCCTGGTGCAAGGAGAAAAGCAGAGATATTCTTGAATGTAGTGAGCTTGCTTCCTATGTTTGCCATATGTTGTTGCTGCTCTGCAATTTCATTTCTTACTTGTGTAATAAACTTATTAGAAATGTGCTTACCCTTTCCACTCAGCTACACAAGAGAAACAGAATTCAGCTATGTCACTGCATCACAATGCCAGCACCAGTCTAACAATAAAGCTGAGCTGGCTGTTAAAATCACTAGTGCTACTGAAGTAAGTTGCAAAAGGAAAATAAAATGTATGACCAGTCATGCCTGAATTAAGATACAGTTCCACAGAAGGTCTTCTTGTGTCTTGTCGTGATGCTTGATGTGAAGATGTGGCCTGTGGTCCCAAAATTATCACAGTCAGCAACGATGAGAGAAATAATCAAGAAAAATGAATCAGTCAACAGTCAAAGCCTGTAACAACTAACAAACTAAGCCTCTGAGAACTAAAAATTTGATAGTTTAGAGATCACACTAATTCTATATGTTGAATAATAGCAAATTATATGTAACAAACAAGCACATCTACATTCAAATGCCATAGAGGATGAATATTCAAGAATATTCTTTCAATATTCAAGCACAGACAGACTGGAGAGTGTCCAAAGGAGGACCACAAAGATGATCAAAGGGCTGGAGAACCTGCCCTACAAGGAAAGACTGAAGGAGTTGGGTCTCTTCTCTCTGGAGAAGAGAAGGCTCGGGGGGACCTCATCACAGTATTCCAGTACTTAAGGGGTGGCTACAAAGAAGACAGAAGCTCTCTCTTTACAAGGAGCCACATGGAGAAGACAAGGGGCAATGGGTACAAGTTGCACTGGGAGAGGTTTCAACTTGATATAAGAAAGAAATTTTTTACAGTAAGAACAATCATTGACTGGAACAACCTCCCCAGGGACATGGTAGAGTCCCCATCACTGGAAGTTTTCAAGATGTGATTGGACAGGGTGCTAGATAATCTCATCTAGGCTCACTTTCCCATGAAAGGTTGGACCAGATAATCTTTCGAGGTGCCTTCCAACCTGGACTGTTCTACGAATTTATGATTCTATGATAATATTGCAAATGCCGTGCATAGACCTCTGTACACAGGAAAAGAAAAAAAAAAATGCCTGGAAGTGGAGCATGGTGTAATGTACATTTGATGAAATTTGGTTAGTAGGACAAAAGAAGAATGTGGTTAAGGAGTGGGTAAATAATCAGACACTGAACCTTCAAAATACCACATCATGAGGTCAGTCAGCATTAGGAGAATTGCCTTTTGTTACAAGAAACATGTCCACCAGTTTAGAAACATAAGTTGTCTACAAGGTATAAATAAGACACCAGGCACTGTAAGGCATAAAACAACAATCCTTTTAAAGGAAAAAAGAAAATTAATTTGTTTCCAAGCTAGTTAAGATGTATCTAATAACATTAAAACAAAACCTAAATGTAATGATAGAATCTGAAGTATATGTGCAAGTTATGATAATCATATTTGATATTGCTATCTTGTGTAAATATGACAGAAGACAAGTGAAGAGTAATAGTTTTTCAGTGGAGGTGAATATCAGGTCTGGAATGCAAAGCAGGTTCACAGATCACTAGCTAGAGAATGGTATCCCAGGACAGGGGAATAAAAGCTTCAATGTTGCATTGCCTGTGCTTGCACCTGCTTTTAATGCTTAAACATTGAGTAAGGAATCTTTTTGTAGCAGATCATGGCTCGATCACCATTTGAAATTTTCACTTTCTATTGAAAAGCTAACTTAGGAGTCTAGTTTACTTTATTCAATAGAAAATTACAACTGTAGAGCCAATAATTGCACCATAACAGACAAGAGAGGGGAATGCAGGAGAGAATGTAATTGCAAAGTGGAGGAAACTTACTCAAAACAAAAATGTGATTTTTCAGAATATAATCTAGTACTGAGTGTTTTCCAAGTATCAGGTAAGTTATGTTAACTTTTTCTACCCTGAGTTTTCTGATCTTTCTACCAGGCCCTTCTAGAGGAGATAACATTGCATAACCTCCTTTTTCTTTACCTACATAACTTATTTAATAAACATATTATTTTTAAAATAAGTAATGTGTTTCAGCATGCTTATTATCTACCACTTGTAAAATGGCTCAAGATACACAGATGACAGTATGCCCAAGCAAGCAACAGTTGCTTGCTAATAACTTTCTTCTATATGTTTTAAACAATTGGTAAGAAAAACACAAGCCTGAGGGCCCTATAATCAGAGTCTTGTCTTTTTTTTTTCAATAAAATAGTGTACGTCTTTATATTGGCAAGCTATCCTAGCTTGTTGCAATTCACCCCAAAGCACAGCAAAGAGGCTACATTTTCACCAAGCAAAGCCTGACACTATGAATAGGTCTTGTGCTGGTTCTTCATATAGGGGGGGATTATTTTACCCACAGGTGATGACTTTAAGTGCATAAGTGTTCTTAACTGCTGAAAATTGTCTAAGAAATTGGTTTGTGGTTCCTCGTAGGGAGAATACTGACATTGTCCCAGGTGATGCTCCAAATGCTCTCTCCTAGTTTCTTCTAAACCTGCATCTTTAATCTCTTTGGACTCAGATTAGGGAGTATGTCTGGCTAACAGTGTATTTGAATGTTTTTCCCATTGCAAAGCAGTATTTCATACTTAGCAACTTGGATACAGAGCTGTTCTTCTAATTGTTTTCTGCTGTATGAGGGTTGCGCAGACAACAGTCTTAGTGATGAGCAGAAACTAACTTTGTGTGTGACAGAAACCATATCATTAAGCTAAACTAATTCTGCAAGGAGTTGATCGTAGACTTAACATTTCATAAAGGCTGAGTCACCACCACATTAATGGCAAACTCACCACTAAGACAATTTCAGTCCATGTTCCTTGCCATTTTTCACTTTGTGTATAACATCTTTCTGAAGACAATCCTGGCAGCTGGTGATATCTCCTAGTGATCACCACCAACACCACAATAGGGAGTAATTTGTGTTAAGATATCAATTCTTTGTTTTTATTTCAAACCATAACTTGTGCATCATGCTGGAAATGATTCAGATTTTTATTCCCATGTGTATTTTAACTCTCTTCAAAGAAACCTGCATAATTTTATCAGTTTTAACACGCTGAATACTCCACGTTGAAATTCAAACATATAAATGTCCAGGAATCAGAATTTTCTGAGGAGCTTTTAGTGAACAACTATCTTTAAATTTCAAGTTCATACTCTGTTTAGTATAGCAAATCCACCCTTCAATGTTTATCATGGAATGAGAGCTAGCCATCCACCTTTGTATGCCCGCCATTTTTATTCAGGTAATTCTTACTTATCTTCATCAATCAATCAGAGTGGAGCAACAATAAAGCCTTATGTCCTTTAGTGTATCTGGACTTTAGTGAATATGGCTACAGTAGCATGATCCTGAATAGCAAGGCTAAGCACAAGGATTAGCCAACTTTGATGTATGCTTTTATGAAACTTGCAGGCAGATCATTCCCAAAGGATACTGTTTTCTCTAGGAAAGTCAGGAAGCCTTCCTTTAACTGGACAGCATTATTCAGCTGGAAGGTGAACACAGAAATAGTTTCCTGAGCAGCTGGCTCAGTTGTAGAGCTGAAGTCAAAGGTAATGAGGGTCACTGTGCTGAAAGGCAAACTCTCTCAGATCAATAAAGTTTCTTCCTCTGGGTTTAATCAATAAAAAATACACATTCTTTCTACAAATGGTGAACAGGCTTAGCCTGCTTTCATGGAAGCTATCAGAGTTTTATCAGAGTTCAAGATTAATCACAGCCTGTAAGCTGGGGCAATTCCACTGTGGCTTCATTTGTTGGCTGAAGCCAGGTTCACCACATACTGGATCACATTCCAGCTGATTAGACAACACTTGTCTGTTGGCTACAGAAGCTGAAACATCTATTTAGTGTAAACTTTGTAGACAATTATTTTGCCTTATTGATGACTTCTTATGTGCTGCTTTTGTCTGGTTAATCATGAAAGCATCCGAACATCACACACCCGCAGTGTTATCTGACAGGGGAAGGAATGTCTGAGCACTT
This sequence comes from Aptenodytes forsteri, assembly GCF_000699145.1. NCBI lineage: Eukaryota > Metazoa > Chordata > Aves > Sphenisciformes > Spheniscidae > Aptenodytes > Aptenodytes forsteri. The sequence goes on along the minus strand of NW_008795885.1, from coordinate 4,008,737 downwards.
CACATCTAAAAAGCCAATACAGTTCTGGTGAATAGTTACATTTTGAAGAGAAATTTCTAAGCATAGGCTAGAAACACTTGATCCATTTGCTTGCTTGTTAGATAGTACATAAACACCGTGTAGGAACAGGAAATGTTGAACATTAGACAAATTTTTATTTGTCACATTGTTATAACTCCTAAATTTTGGTATATTTGCTATTTGTTTCTATTTTATGATTATACATTTTCATTTTGATGTTCATACATTTTGTAATTACTGCTTGTTGGGGCTACACAAAAATGAAGCAATAATGCATAAATGAGCTTAAATTTGCATGGGATAATCATGCCTCTTCAATATTGCAAAATTTGAGCTACACCTAAATTGCTCCCATCCTTTATGGGGTCTGAATAGTCATCTCATGACATTTAAATTAAATGATATTGCTATTATAAAATATGTGCCATGTGGGATAATTGGTACATGTTTCATCAAAGTTTTGAGTTTGCTAAAATGAAAGCTGAGCCTTTCAATACTGTGCCAGGGAAAATAATAAGTAACTTTAACACCATTTTTTAGGTCTATTTTTTATGTCATGCTCTCTGGCCCCATTACTATTTTTTAACACACTACATCCAGATACCTATTGATGAGTAGCAGCTTCCAAAATATCAGGAACTTCACATCAACTCAATCATTTTCTTCCCCTGTCAAAAAAAACCCCAAAACAGGTAAGACCCAAGCTGCCTAAATTCTGAATTGAAATGGCATTCATATGCATGTCTGATTGTTTTCAAGCACCTCCTGCCTTAAGATACCTCAAATCAATCAGTGTCCCTACTTACTTTAGGATGGCCAGTTGCTCAAGCTCAGAAAAGTTCCACTGATTAGGTGGGACCCCATCTCTCTGTGGAGAAAGACCAAGGACACATCAAAATCTCTAAAGGTACCTTATCTGTTAAATGTATTCAGGACAATCTGTTATACACAGGCTTCTGGGCACTGATTACAGCAACCATCACCACTTTCACAGATGGAAGAGGAGGCTGGGTTCTTCTGATTTTCTATATTAATCTAGCTAGAGCCCTCAGGTAGGAAACCTGTCTCTCTATCATCTTCATGCGGGAGGGTAAAGCAGGAATTGACCTCCGAATCTCGGAATCTCTGCAGTGTTTTGAACACCAGCCTCTGGGCTGGACTACTCCCATTAAGTGGAAGCACTCAAAAGAAAGGCATACGTGAATCATGGGATTCAGTGAAAAATGAGCAAAGATTCCTGACTCTCTGCCCTTTATCTGGGTAGTCCCCAGGCATTGGATTTCTGGGATTTGGCACACAGTGCCACTGCTATTTACTCAAGATTTTGTTACAAGACTGCAAGATTTTCCCTAGAACAGGAACCAGTGTCTCTGTTACTCTTTTCACCGGGCTACAGTGTCAGATGCTTTCCTACTTCCCTTGTGCTTATTGCACTGCCACCTTCTTCCACACGAAGTCTAAAGAGACTCTCTGCAAAGAAGGCATTTAGTTAGCCTCACCTTGATCTGCTTCCTTCCAATGTCAAAGTTTCATTAGCCTTCATGTATATTTTGGCCAAACATTAACTAAGTTTTCAAAGTTATGTTTGAGACAATTATGTTTAGCTTAAGCAGAATGAACCATTTATTAGTATACGAGAGGGCAGAGAGAAAAGACATAAATCAAAAGGGTTATAAATTCCTACCATACCTTAATAAGTAGTGTGAAAAGAAAGCATTTTCAGATTGACATTAACCTTGAATTAACAGAATGTCACCTTGAAGATTTTATCTGGAAATATGCTATGTTCTCTTCTGGGTTCAATGACAAGGGGCTCTCCAAGCTAGATACTGAGTTTTAGCATGTGCACATCCCCAAAGAAATTGTGAAACACGTCCAATTTAGTGTCTCAAGAAAAAAAACTCAACTCTGCATGGAAACTTACTGGCAATTTGGTGCCAAAGTTCACACTAACGTAGTTACATGCTGCCATTAACAAAGTTCATATTTTGTCATATACAAAATGTAGCCACATTTTAAAATATGATCATGTTTTCCTGTTACAAATGCATGAAGTGAAACAATAATGTTTTGTCTCCCAAATACCCAAGTTTACGTACAAGTATTACATAATCTGTAATAATAAAGGGCAATATGATGTCTCACTGCACCAAGCCATTTCAGGGAAATACTGTATCTTGTCAGGCAACATATTGTCATAGGATCATAGAATGCATAGAGCATAGAACCATAGAATCATAGAATTGTAGAACAGTTTAGGGGACATTTAAAGGTCATCTAGTCCAACCCCCCTGCCATGGGCAGGGACATTTCAACTAGACACCTCTCTGGGCAACCTGTGCCAGTGCTTCACCACCTTCATCGTAAAAAATTTCTTCCTTCTATCTAGTCTAAATTTACCCTCTTTAGTTTAAAACCATTACTCCTGGTCCTATCACAACAGGCCCTGCTAAAGAGGTTGTCCCCATCTTTTTTATAAGGCCCCTTTAAGTACTGAAAGGCCCTGAATACTCTGTAATGTGCAGAACAATGCTGTGCAGTATGCTTCACTCTCAACTCCCAGGCAGCTCTCCTAGCTACTGGGGAGAAGGGATGGTCCCCTTTATTATCCTACCCTGCTTCTGTGTTTTATCACCCAGGAAGTGCTAGAAGGAGTTTTGATAGGAGTACTAACAGTTCTTTTTACATGAAGCTTATGAATCTTTTTCTCCCCACTGAAACCACATTGACTAGTGATAAAAGGAGGTATAATCCAGCTATCAATTTTCACATTCGCACTCTCCCTCTCTCCAGGCAAGGCTACACATTTTGTTGGTATATGCCTTTGATGTTATGATTTCATTTTTCATCACCCTTTACTAAGGCTTTGACTAATTCAGTTAAGGACTATTGTCCCAGGAAAAAGAAATACTGTTACGTAAAATGTTATGGTTTCTCCCTGAACAAAGCTAATAAATCCACACTGATGTTCAATAAAAGTCTGGGTCTTTCAACAGGCTAATTCCAAATTCACCCCATAGATCTATTTTCAGATGAGGAGTTCAGGTTTGAAATGAAATTAGAACTGCAGTGAAATTATAGGAATATGATATTCAGCTCAAGTCAGCTAACGCTGTTCACTTCTCTTTGCTTGTGAGTTGCTAGCTTTACCTTTGTTGTCCACTGGCTTTCTTTCTGATAGTGTAAAAGGAGGTCAAAAACTGAACAGCCAATGGAAAATGAATTTATGGAGAAATCTTGTAAACTCTCAGGTGGTATTTTATGCCTTAATCTCAAGGAAGATTGCTTGTCACTTTCACCAGTAGTATATTGAAGTTAGGACAGTGAATATAAAAAGTCATCCTATTGTCCATTTTCTCACAGTGAAATATGGTCATAGATGGGAAAAGACAACCTACAGTAAAAGTAACTTTCTCCTTCTTCATTTAACTACTGATGCAGAAAGATTAATAAAGGATTAACAGCCACAGATATATGTAGATAGGGATTAAAAATGGAGAAGAGCTGGTGCATTTTAATGATGTATTAATGTTTTAGGAATGATGAAAGTCTCACTTAACAAGCAATGACATCAAATATGACAAATAACAAAGTTATATTATATTATATTATATTATATTATACTATATTATATTATATTCCAGCCTAGCCCAGCCCAGACCAACCCACCCTACCACATACCACCCTACCCTATTCCACCCCACCCAATTCTCCTAATTACTAAGCATCTATCTGAATTCCCAGTACTGCAATTTGTGATTTATTCTTCTCCTCCTCCTCTGTTAGGAGACTTGATAGTTGTACTCTTTGGCACTCATAGGATTATGGTTTTTTGCCGTTGGCTTTGTAAAAAAGTTGTTTGCACAGAGCTGGTTTTTTATGCTACCACAGGAAAGGTAAAAGAGCTTTGCTCTGGGAACATAGGGTGGTCTAATTTGTGGCGATCCTTAGCTTCCCTGGAAGCTTGTTGCACAGTAGTGGCCTTAAGAAAAACCTTCACAGACAAGCTTTACCACTCTAGCAGAAAGTTCCACTGTGCCTGAGAGGTGGGGCTGTCACTTCAGTTCTCCACACATGGCATAGGAACTCATAATATCATGTTTCCAAAGATTTTGTTTCAGGAAATAATTTGGGAGCTATTGTGATGTTTCCTCAAGACACTTAACCTTTTATGTAACAGGCTCCACTGTTACTGATCTTGACTTTCTTCTCAGAGAGGCATACTGTAAATATAAAATATGAATATGTGTTGTGGAGAAATAATGGGTCCCACCTGGATATATTAAACTATTATTGCACAACTTTTATCTCTGTTCCTAAGCCAGACAGGTTAGCTACTAGCTTCTTCCTTTTAATCCTCTTGACAATCCTTCTCACAGATTACCTTCTAGCTTCTACCGATTCTCCAGGATTTTTCATTCTTTTAATTCTCTTGACAAATGAGTATGTGATTCAAATTCTATTTTTTCCCTTCAGATCTCAGTAGGCAAAATATTCAGACCTACGGATGCTCCAAATATGTGTACATGCTCAGTATTTCAGCTTGCAAGATTTTAACAAATAAAGAAAAAAAAAAAATCTCATTTTTAAAAGTCTTGTAGAAAGCCTACAGAAAGGATTATATATCAACAGCCATTCTCTATATTCCAAGGAAAAAAGCTCAGAACAGCAAAACATCCTTAATGTCCAATTTTAACTAAGGTAGAAAATGGAATCAAATGGAATTGGAAAGTGTTAGTTGCTTACTCTAAATGTAAACCATAAATTCATCCTGAATTTACAAACCAAAAATTAACTGCAGCACTCAAAATCATTAGTATACAGACAATGTTTGATTTCATCTGGGCAATGATAACATCTGATATCAGTATCAACAATGGGGTAGTGACTGTTGTGTAAAGTTGTTGTGACAGCTTTTCTTGGATCTATGTTTCCTCAGGGTACAAACTCCAGAACAGGGTAGCATTGGTTGAAAATGATATGTTGCCTGAGAGCTGAATCCAGTGCTTTTCTATCGGCAGGTTCTGGAGTCTAACTTTTGGGATAAAGCTGCTCTTGTTTCAAAGAAATCTCTTAAATCGAGCACTGCTCTTACTGGGTGAATGCCAGGGAAGTAAATGAAACCGATAAATATAGCCACAGTAGAGCACATCTGGGATCCCAAACATCAAAGATGACATACAATTCATATACGATCTGTCTACTGTAATAACTTCTAATTAGGTACTATATCTTTTTCACTGTTAGGTTTCATGAATTTCTGTATGGTATCAGGGCTGGGAAAATTCAGATATCCTCTGCCAAATTTCTTTTGGATGAGCCCACTGCATTAAATTAGCAAGCTTTCATAAGAACATACTAAAATTACTTTTTTGCTAATACATTTTTAAAGTCTTGCTGCATCAGTAGCTTTCATATCTAATGCTAATGAGATGATGAATAATTGCTAATACAACTGCCAATTGAAGTCAGCTTGGCAATTTGACTGGTAAAATTAGAATTAATATAGTGTGATGAAATATTGCTAGTATAATATAAAGGATTTCCTATCAGGAATGCATGCTACTGTTAGTCTCTTCCAGTGTTACAGCTAAAAGATAGCTGGAGTAAGGTTTCCATACTCCTCTGCTGCCACTTCTGCAAAGCCAAATTCTGACAAGATTCACATGGTATGCAGTACTACCCAATTTTATTTAGGGGTGGAGTAGAATTGGAACTAGGGCAGAACTTGGCTGTTTATTTACAGACAATAATGTTCTGCATTCTACATTTCTTGACTCTAAATCAAACATATTTCTTACTTGGTATTTTTCCTGGGTATCGGAATGAACATATTGTTACCTGTGGCATCATGACTACTGTTCTGTTGTCTCTAGAAGAGATTAAATAGAATTTAGACTCTCACACCCCAAAGACTTCTGGAGTTCAAGGAGGATATACACTCAGCTTTACCCTATAGAACTAATGGCTCACTGTTTGGACTCTTATGCAATCTGGGGCAATATGTATACAATCATGTTACAGTTTTGTATTTATTTTTCGGATACGTTAAAGCTATAGTGTCTATAATGGATAGTATTTAAAGTATTTAATCCTGGTTGTTTCACATAAAGCTAAAAACCATAAGTACTTTCAATCCTTTATCCTGAGAGATTTTAACAGGAGAAGAATCCGGTGGTGGTTATTAAAATAAAAAGCTGCTGATTCATTGTTTATGATGAGGCTTTGTATAACAAACGCAAATACATGCCTTTAATTTTTTTTAATTAGTTGATTAGATATTAGCTACAGGGCATTTTGTTTCTCTGTTTATTATCAATGAAAACCAAAAGCAAGTTTTTCACAGCATGACAATCATTCCTCCACACATACTGCTGGGAAAAAGTGCTTAATACCCTTCTGGCTTTCCTTCTGAAAACAGAATTCTTTTCTTTAGCTCATAGAATTAAAGAACACCCATTATCCGAGGAAGTGGTTCAAGGTCAGGCATAAGTACATTCCTCCATCTTTCCTTTTCATGAGCTATCAGCAGGAGAAATATTCCCATTCTTCCTTTGTTTTCAGATTTGGGACTCTAGAACTATTTGAATTCTATATTTCCTTTTGTGAAGTTTGTAATTTCATAACTTGCTAAAGTGAGGCTATTGGAGAAAACAGCCCATTACACAACAATTACAGCACAAGCACTAGCAGTATGAACTCCACATTTTGTTCTGCCAAGATGATCATAAGACTCACTAATCAGTGGGAGATGACGTATTTGAATCCATGCCTTTATCTGTAGGACAAATTCAGAAATCAATCACTAGAAAGCCTTAAATAATGTTTTAGCATATTGTTTATAAGTTGTGTTTCTGTGGAGAGTGCAGTTAACTTCAAATTTTTTTATTACAGGTCAATAATCTACTGCATTAAATGAAAATGATTTGATTTGAAGTATTTCAAAATCAGATATTTTCAGTAATAAGTCCCATTTTGCGGCAGTCGGTACTTGCACTTGGGTCTTCTCCCATGATCTTTTGCATGTCTGCTGAGTTCCTTGAGTGAAGCTTTTATCTGCACCATTACCACCGTCGTATATTTTCATTTTACTTCTGGGATCGGGTGTTACTCAGTAAGCACTAGGTGCCAAGGAGTACGATAGAGGACTATCTTTTCCAGTGTCTGTTAACCACTCAGGAGCAGGTGACACAAGCTTCACTGGGATGTAACAACCAAGTTCCAGCTGAACTCTTGAAGCAGCTTTCCAGGAAAACTGACTGCCAGCATTGCATACCAAACAGATGGTCCTTAAACTCTGTTGGTTCTGCTGTGGACGTCCTTGTGCTCTTGCATTGAAGGTTTTAAAAATAAACATTGTGATCCCTGTTCTGTCATTGCTGATGCTTTTCATACAAATGTTGCAGTCTTTAAGCAGAAATAAACTCTAGTTGATCTGTTGAACTGTTTTTCTGTACTTCTGTGAGAATTCCCAGCCCTGGGGTGAGAGGTCAGGGTGGTTTGAGGAGTGATGTATTTTTGCTTAAGATGTGACAAACATAGCAAGTAGCTGAATGCTAATTCAGGCTATCATCTTTAATTAGGGCATCAAGACTGGAATGAACAGTCTTCACTCTGGAAATGAGCACTCATGATCAAAGAGTTACCTTATTTAAATAATTTAAACAGAGATCAGTTTTAATCAAAGTTGATATTGAGTATTGCATACGAAAATGACTACTTTTTTCCTTTAAATTTTGATATTACCATGTAAATGAGCAATTCCCTTGCTCAGAGATATGTGGCATCTGGCTGGCAATATTACTTTAGGGTCGAAAATTTGAATGAATATCTACTTAAAGCTGGTTGCATGACTGACACCCACCATGTAGCTGACAAGTCAGGAATCTGTCTTTCTGCTTTTCCAGGTATGTATTCTATTGAGTTTTAAATATCTTCTGATTCCAAATGGTTTTGATGTTTTCAACTTACCAAGTATAACAATTTATATCTTTAGAGAAATTATAGAAGGAAAAGTTGGTCAAATTATTTGCTTCAGAGAGGATAGATATTCATTAGGATAAATTATAATAGTTTAGTGTAATTTTTTTTTAGTTTCTGTGAGGAAAAATTTCTTAATCACAGATGTGTCAATATGCAAACCCAGAACAGCTCATGGATATATGGATATATGTACATGGACTCTTCCAGAGATATGCATTCATATGCAGACATTTACATATCCAGAAGCACACCTGAGATCAGAAAATGAATGCAAAATTCTTTATCAGGTTTGCAATGAAATCAAAATGAAGAAAGACACAGAAACACACACACTCTTTTTAATGGAGTCACTGATAATACTAGCCAAAGCCACGGAAAATTTTCTAATATATAGACTCATACTAGGTCATACATGTAGGATTAAAGCTGTAAATTTCTTGGGGTCAGAGTATCTTTTTGTTCTTTTTGTGCATCAGTGGATCCTAATCCATAACCTTGACTTCTTGCTGTAGCAACAGAAGAGAAGAAACCTGAGCTTACCTATTCAGCTGGTTGGGGACCACGGTGCTGTCCCCAGGTAGAACTGAGTTCCAAAAGACATTGCTGAGACCTTCTTTCATTGCTTCTTTTAACCTTCATGTTGTGTTCTAGTTCACTTTCTGGAAATGTTAATAACCCGAATGGTTGAAAATTTCTGAAATCTACTGAATTTTTTTCTCCAGTATGTAATTGTTATGAAAATTCAGGCAAGAATTCAAGTTCACCTCAGTACAGATCCTGGAAACAAAGGAAAAATATTATAGCTAACAAAGTCAATGTCAAAGGTGATGTCCCATCCATTCTTTTCAGCTCCATTTATCCACAGAAGAGTAGCTTTCATGAAAGGACATGGATCTTTGCATGCCTCAGCTTTTTTTCTCAGTTTTATAATTTTCAAAACTTAAAGAGTTTCTTTGTGAACAAAGATTCTTTCATTTGACCACTGTTACCATTTCATCGTAAGATTTTGGTCATGACAAGCACTCTATAAAAATGAGTGGGTTTGTACCCTCTGAGCCAATTATTGCTGTTCCTAAGAAAACTGATCCATGTGTACTCAACAGTGGTAGGTTCTCTTCAACTCAATGTTAAAGACTCTGTTGCCTAGTCTCTCCCGTGTCTTGCTAACACAGGTGTTATGGTTTAACCTCAGCTGGCAACCGAGCACTACACAGCTGCTTACTCACTCCCCAATCAGAAGAGTAAAAGTGAGAAAACTCATGGGTTGAGATAAAAAGTTTAATAATAAAATAAAATAGTAGTAATAATAATAATAGAATATACAAAGCGAGTGATGCACAATGCAATTGCTCACCACCCACCAACCAATGCCCACCCAGTTCCCAAGCAGTGGTCTCACCCCCTGGCTAACTCCCCCAGTTTATATACTGAGCATGACGTCACATGGTATGTAATAGCCCTTTGGCCAGTTTGGGTCAGCTGTCCTGGCTGTGCCCCCTCCCAGCTCCTCGCTGGCAGGGCATGAGAAGCTGAAAAGTCCTTGACTAGTGTAAGCACTCCTCAGCAACAACTAAAACATCGGTGTGTTATCAACATTATTCTCATGCTAAATCCAAAACGCAGCACTATACCAGCAACTAGGAAGAAAATTAACTCTATCCCAGCCGAAACCAGGACAACAAGGGAACCAAGGATCAGCTAAAATAATTGTTGCTAATGAGTCTTAAAAGATGTGAGTTTGCAGCATGGGGGCTCACATGCTGATTTATTAGGAGTGGAACCTGAGGAATAGTCTGGTCTAGCCTTCAGGTTCCTAAAGTTTCCGTGCAGAAAAAACAAGCTGTCTTTTCATTTTAGAAAAATGATTTATCCAGAAAAAGACTTAGCACAAGTTTTTTTATATATGTGTAATTTATATTGGGAAAGCCTCACAATGCTTATCATGTCAAACATATTCATTGTGGCCATAACACTGTTTTTATTGTATACAGAATATTCTTGCTTATAGTGCCTTAACCCTGATGGAGTTTCGCTAGCAACAAACTATTTTAACAATTCCTCATGTCTAAATCATTGCTTAGTAAAACTACAAACACCAAAGCTCAAAGGCCATCCAGCAAAATAAATCAGCCATATTTACCACATAACTTTATATTCAGTAGGAAACACAAAAAAACTGTCTATCAGTCCTGAAAATTAAGAATTGCCACCATGCTTCAAATAGTAACAGTGGATAGCAGAATTAATTCAGCTTGAGTTTATTACTCAGAGATTATAATTTCATGTTAATCTAAAATGTTGCCCTCAATGAGAAAAAGAAATGATTGTCCATGATTGAAGATTGCAGAGTATTGTCTTAGCTTTGTACAGGAAAATTATCACAATAGTGGTAACATTTCAAAATCAGTCCTAAAAAGAGTAATTGAAAATAAGGAACACCTTCCTTCAAGTGTGTACACAGGTAAGCAAGGTCCTTCCAAAACCCCACATTTTTCAAGATGCAGTAAAAAATGCCTTTATAAAACAAATCCAGAAGGAAAACAAAAATGAAAAAAAAGAACACAAGCTAAGCAAAGCATGCCTTTTCTTATTTGATCTAGACAGTGTGGGCTTTTTCAGGGCTGAGCAGACGTCCCCCATCTAATTTTCACACAGAGACTAAAGAGCAAAAAGGGAGTCACCAATTTACTTTCTAGCCCCCTACCTTTTGAGAGTGATTGAGACTTAATAAGGACATTTTCTGCTACTTGTGGTAGCCATGAGCCTTCACACACATTCTTGGTGTATTTAGATGCACAGTAGGAAGGTTCACACATCTGACAAGGTACAAAGAATCAATTTACAGCAAAAGGAAACATCAGATATTGGCACTTAAACACCACAGCAGTAGATACCTTGGAAATACCTCAGACAAATTAGAAAGACCTAATGCTTAAAACAGGAGAGAGAAAGAATGCAGCTTCAGACTTAATGTGCTATTGGTTTTGATTGGTACTTGAGTAAATTTTATGCATATATTAGACAGACTAAAAAATATACTTACGTGGTTCCTTTACTCTAGTATTTGTGTATTTAAAAAGAGCTGATCAAAAATTACTAACCAGAAAGTTTTCCTAATAAAATGTAAGATTTTGTACAGAAATGCTCATATGAAGGAGTTTTATTCCAGAATTTTGAAAATTCCTGGTTTTATTTTCCTTTTTCTCCCTTATGTTTTCCTGTCTGCAACATAAAAAATATCTACATTTTCCTCGGGTTTTGTATTTCATAAATTTTTGCTCTCTGTACCTTCTCAATGCTTCTTATGTACTTTGAAATCATAGAAAAATAATTCCATGAAATTAAAATTTCTTGAAATTTTTCAATAGCTTATGAAAAAGGCTTGTGGATGCTTTCTCACTGTAATTCTGTTGATGTACCATAATACTCTTTTGAAATATCTACATTTTCCTCGGGTTTTGTATTTCATAAATTTTTGCTCTCTGTACCTTCTCAATGCTTCTTATGTACTTTGAAATCATAGAAAAATAATTCCATGAAATTAAAATTTCTTGAAATTTTTCAATAGCTTATGAAAAAGGCTTGTGGATGCTTTCTCACTGTAATTCTGTTGATGTACCATAATACTCTTTTGTAGTACAGGCCAAAAATCAAGCCACAAATGTATTTAGTAATTTGAAATTAGGGGCCATTAATAGGCCAAATGCATCCTGATAAAAAAGGACCAGTACAATTCTCTGTAAAGTTGACATTAATATTTTGCTCTGATGCTAAAACTGAATTTCTCTCAAACCTTGCTACAGAATTGATTGTTTATAAAAGAAAATTATCTGTTTAGTGTACTTTCTCTAAAGCCTGGAAATGTGTTTTTTCTTTTCTAGGAGCACTTCAGGAATATAATATATAGAGCTGCACTGGGGAGCACACAGCAAAAGTTTATACAGCAGACTTATCCTTTTATGTGATCCCACTAAAAGCATGGAATATGGCTCACCAAATATCCCTGAAATTGCCTGGGTATGAGTAAAATATCATTTCACTGCAGGATAAAGTGTTCTATTTAAAGTGCAAGTGCAGGCTCTAGGGTAATACTGACAAAGTGGAGTTAAATTATGAACTAATACCTCTCTCTAGAGGACTGAAAAGACATACTAGTAATCCTAAGAACAGTACCTGTTTCCCCTCATGGCAGAAATCGTGAATATCAGAGAATTCATTATTTTTACATAGCAAGCTCTGTAAATGCGTTTTATAAAAAGTAAACCATAAAATACTGGGAATAACAGCACAGAACCGAGAAACAAACTGGTTTCCTGGATGTCTTTTCTTGTGCTATGGAGAGCATAAAATGGACATAATTCTTTGCTGGGAATGCCCTCTCTCCGGCAGGGCTCTCCAACTGACTGAGAGCTGGAGTAATCTGTGCCAGCCTTCAGCCTCCAGTTTAGGAGGACTACCTGCATGAAGAGGGGGGGGATATCTGTGGCTGGAGAGCCCTCATCTGTAGTTACTTTCCTCTTTCCAGAGTAGACAGTAGCTGAAGTGCCCTTTTTTTTGAGGTAAGACATCTCAGAACACGAGAGCACAATAGCTGAATGAAGGCCCGAGTATTCTTCACTAGAAAGGGAGAATCAGCTGTAATATTTTGAAAAATATGTTGCATTTAAGTTATGGTGTAATGGTAAACCAGTACAGGGGTCCTCTCAATTCTTGTTAATTTATCTTGAGAGTAACTTAGCTTCCTCGTGCAGGCACCCACCCTTCTCTGCATGAAGACCCATTGACCATTGGTTGAAGTAAGCCTATGTGGGGATAGAGATCAGAGTGTGTATCTGTTGGATCCAGCTTTCTGATGACACAAAAATGGGCCCTTGGTTTTGAAATTTAACTGACAACATAAAAGTAAGGGAAAATTACAGGCACTGGGTAAACAACAGAGATATTTGATGAAAGATGAACCAGGATAAGCTGGTTAAAAATACATGCTAAATATATCTGTTTAAACAAAGGTGTACATCTTATCATTCCCCATATCTCACAATAGCCAAACATGGCTCTGATTTCTTGCTTTGCATTTCTGATAATACAAATTTCTGATTTGTATCTTTTACATACAGAAGCGGTCTTGTAATATCTGCTGCTTGGGGACAGTCTTTTAGAGGAACACATGGCAGGTTTTTATCACTCACTGATTACCTCTAAATTCCTATGGTCATCTGCCACTTTTCAGTATTGCTGGTTTTAATTATACATATTGGAACTGAGATTGCCTTTCAAAGCCTCATGGAAATTGGTGCTAAAGAAGCTCCACAGTGGGGTTACAGTCTGTACGTGTGGCTCTGTACCTTTCTTCAGTACCACACTGGATCCATCTGCATGTGTTGGACATCTAACAACTGCTAGACTTTGATTTTCTCTCCTCAATGTATCATGAATATTAAAACCTAATAATTTTAAGATAGATGTAGCATCCATTCTAATCAAACAATTCAGCCAGGCACTACCATTGGCCTGAACCTGGCAGTAAGCTCAGCTGGGTAGACCTTGTTTCCCTGGGTGGTATAAGCTGCCTTCTGCCTATCACAGGGTGAATGTGTGTCCAGGTGGTCTTTGTGGAGTGGGTGATACATCCTAAATTCAAACTCCAGCTTACCTCAAAGTAACTTGGTTGTGTGATCATGCCATTAGACAGGACTTCTGAATTTATTTGTACAGAATTTATCTTTTGTTTTGTTCTCTGAAATTTATTGAGATGGGACACTTTATTATATATGCTTTTTAATGTAAATAAATTAAACATTCTGTAATAAAGAGTTCTGCAGTGTTGTTAATTATAATAATGCAATGAAGAACAGACAAGGTGAAAGCTCGTTCTTTAGTAAAACCACCTTTTTACCATCTCTGTATCTGATTAAGTTAACAGGCTTCTCAGACCTACCTTACCTAGTATGAAGACTTTTTGTTCTTTAGGCCATTCTCCTGTAAAGCTGACCCTGGTGTAGTTCAGCATTGATCTTTTGCTGATACTCAGTTTCTAAAGTAGTGAATTTTGATGTATTAATCACGGAGGATGATTCCATGAAATTACGTATGTTGTACCTGTCATTTCCCCTCTTTAGCATTCCTTCTATTCATTTTTCCCTTGCTCCCATGTAAAATGAAAAGGCAGTGGTAATTGTCCTGTGGAATGGGGATGATCCAAAGGAAAATTCTTGCAGAAACTATTGTAGTCCAAAGAAAATGTACCTGAAATGAGACTGTGGGAGAGGCAGGAGGAGGAGAATGCATAGAAGGGACATATAACTGATGGGTCCTGAAACAGCCTGTCTCTTTGCACAGGTAAGCCCCATGTATTTGCACCACGTCCATTTCAGCCTCTTGTACCTCTTAGGTGAAAGATTCATATAAATGTCTCATTGCTTTGAATCTGTAAAAAACTTTGTTTCTCCTCAGTTCCTTCCATTTGCTGACATTTATGCACTTATTGATCTTTTACCAAGTGCTACAGTTTTACAACTACATAAAATACAAATGCCATTCTGTATGTCTGGAGAAGCAACCATAAGGTAACTCTGGTAATTTACTCAGTATTTTAGGATATTAATTGCAGACATCTGGAACAGGCAGATATGCTAATATAGTAGAGGGTTTGGAGATATTCATGGTTATTTTGACACTAAAGTTCCTGTGTTGCCTTCTTGCAATAAAAATGTGAGAATGCAGTGGCACTATCAAGTGCTAACCAGTGTATTTGAGGGCTGTTATCACACATCCCTGACCCTTCTTTAAGCCAAGAGGCCAAAAGCCATGTGGCATTACCCTTCTGAAAAAAATTCAATTAATTTCAAAACAATGCACTGCTGGGCATGTTTAATTGTTAATTTTCAATGACACTTATGAGGAAAAGGTTAGAAAATGAGTCAGAGAGGAGTACACCAGGCTGTCTACCCAAAGCTTAAACTCCTTAGCAGTCAGGTCTCTAAAGTTTCCTCTTCATTTTCTTTTTTCCTAGCTTTCCATAATATAAAGTAGAAATATATCTAAGCAAAAGCAAGTATGAGGTATCTGTTGAGTTTTCTAGTCATATATTGGGATTTTGTGTCCCCTGAAAGTGAAATTTTACTCAGCTCTAAGCTAATATGTGGGTTTAATTGTTTTTCTCATATTATTTGTGGGTCAAAGGACATTTGATTTTTAAATTCACAGTCAAACAAGCCCGTTGCCAGCTTGGTAAAAGTACCAAGCACTGCTGTTCTTGCATCCCGACTGCATGGAAACATATCCTGCTACTTCCCTTGAGACCGCAACACAGCTGGCTGTCCTAAGTGGTATTCCACCTGCACAGAGCCTAGGTCTCCAGCTGCTGGAGTTTTTGCCATGGAGCCCTTAGCTGTGTTTTCAGCACTGGTGTGAACAATACCTTGGAGTGTCCTTTTGTTATCTCCCTTAGGCTGGCATCTGGAAGCATGTAGTAGCAGGACCTCATTGCATTAGGCACCACAGAGGTTATACAATGCTTGCACTGGAAAGCTACACAGCTCAAAAGGGATAATAACAATATTAGAAATAGCATTTTAAAAAATATATCAAAGGTGTGTCAGTTTTCAGTTACATCTTTCTTCACTTCTTTTTATAGATCTTCCTAAACCATGTCCTCTTCTCCCCTCTAGCAATTGCATAATTAATCTGCATTCATAGTCATTCCACCCTGTTCACCTCAGAAAAATAGCAGAAGATGTAGATGGAGGAGAAAAACAGACAAGTGGTCACTTTTGTGAGCTGACAGCAGTGCTTGAGGAGCTTGTTCTAATGAGCTCTTCAGAGACAATGGGGATGAGGCCGTAGGGGGGTTTATGCCAGCAGCTCCCCAGAAGGACTCTCATCTTCATTATGCTTGTGAAATGAGGATCGGGTGTGAGCCTTTGTGATAGTCTCACCCTTCTAGGGCAAGTTAAAGTTGCAAAACCATATTTTCTTCTCACAAAGCATAAATCAGAAATTCTTTCATTCCTGCCAGTGGCATTGCACCCTGTCAAGCTGGCACAGGTTAGAAGCAAGGCCATTAAATCTTCAACCACATCATTTACACATTCTAGCGATCTAGAATAACATTTTAGTCTTATCTTAGTTGTTATCTAAATGGTGCAAATAAGAATAGAAGTTTTGTGGTGTTTATTTTTTAAGCACACAGCATCCCACTCCTCCAGTCCAGATTTCTTCCGGTGCAGGACCTTCACAGAATTTTTAGAGTGAAATAGTGATGCAAAAGACAATTGAAAGTGCAGCCACACTCAATGTGTGCTGAAACTGCTGAGATCAAGCCAAATTTCCTTTGTCTTACAATTTATATATAGTAAAAAGAATAGCTATCAAGTTATCTTCACTTCTTATTTCTTATATCTTGAATCTGCATTCTCAAGAATTCCTGAACTAGAGGCAATAGTACTGGAAAGAGATGCCGTAGCACACCATGTCAGCACAGAAAGGCAAGATGAGATGCAAGATGCTAAAAAGCAGAAGCAGGAGGATTTGAGCTGTCTGTGCAGGATTAGGAGGCTGCCTGGCCTCTTCTGGCTGTCAACAATAATGGAATTGAGTTCCACACTGAAGATAATTGCCTCAAGTCATTCTCCAGCCACAGGGAAGGTAAGATTAATAAAGAGCATTTGTTATAATTCTGCAACCAATTTATGTAATGGAACACATAATAAATAACCACATTTAACACAAGCATTTATCATAGCCAATTTATGCATCAATTTGTTCAGTATGTGTTAAACCAACCATTTGTATGAATAAGTGTTGTTCTCTTTGTGTCCCTTTTTTCTCTGTTAAAGTAAAAATTATTGTTAGTGAGGAGTTTCTTTTTTTTTTTTTTTTTTTTTTTAGATACAGAGGTGACAGTGACACATGTAAACTTCCCAGCCACTGAAATACAGCATAAAGTTTTCTGCAGAGCCTGGACTGCTGCCTGTTGCAATGGGAAGCCATTATTTGAACAAAACGTCCACAAGGACTAAAACCCTCTTGCAATTAGACTGTAGGTATACCTAAACTCCCTGGTTAGATTTGAATTGAAGCAGCACTGTCCCACTGGAGACAGAAAGGATTATGTCCTAAAAATCTGATCTGGGATTTTGTCCTTGAAAAGACGGTCTGATCTGGCAGGCTAGTAGAAAAGTGTCCTAAGTGTTTCAGAAAGCAATCAGCTGGATGTGGTAGAATACCAAACACAGACAAAGGATCCATTTCTGAATACTGAAAAAGTAAAAGAAGATAAAATTTAAGTACTTTTCCTGAATACCATTTAGAGCAAGAGATTCACTATTTCAAGTTTATCTTTCCTTTAATCTCTATCTGATTTGATGGGAAAAGGTGTTCTTAAACTTATTTATGATGACATTGGTTTCATTAGGTACTTTTGTTGCGATATGGGCTACAGTATTTGTTTTTCCACATCAGTAGCATTGCACTGTGTATTTTGCAGAAGACCCATTCTCTTAAATTATATGCTGCTGAAAATAAAATGATTTAAGCATGCCAACTAACTGCCTGTATCTTTTCAATCCCATTCCAATTCCCTTCTGTGAGGTGATGTTTTTCATTCCAGTTTATTTTCCAGTGTCAGGTAGCATGTATAGCTCAAAGCTCAGATTACAATCTAAAAATAGTGTAACCAGACTGCATCTATCGTTAATTAATAGGAACCTGAAATATCAGTCTGTGCTTTCCTCGGTCTGTTGCTTCCTCCTGATCCACATGCTACACACAATCACTGAATTACACAACTGAATTTTGTTTATTTCAGAGTGGCTTTCTTCCAACCTCCATATATGTATTACAGCATGAATGAAATGATGAAAACCAGACACTGCGTTCTAGAAATAAACAAAGAAATAAATTGTGAACGACTATATGTTGGAAGGAACAGAGACAAAGCTTTTCCTCATCTTTTCCATTGACTTAATCTCTGTACAGTTACTACTTATATGATGGCCCAGAGCAGCTCTGAGAAGTTTTGAACAAAGAACTATGAAAAGGATTTGTCCCTTTTTATTCCATGCCCTATACCAGAAAAGCTCCAAACAGCAGTCATTGTAAAGTAGAGCAGGAAATAAAAAGAACCTTTTATTGCCCTATGGACAACCATAATTATCTTTTTTTCCATCCTGATTAAACAGACTTTCTGATTATTATGGTACTAGGAAAACTATTGTAATAAGTAGATGTGAACTTCTGTTGAGCTGCATATCATTATTTATTGATGGAATACATTAATGTGGAACAAGGGGAAGACAAAGTCAATATTTATGATGAGGAAAAATAAACTGATGTTCACTGAAACAAGCCATTAGATTCTCAGTCAGGAAGGTAACCCCCCTCTGAAGCATGTAAGACTGAGATTTATAAATCCCATAGCTTCCTTGAGGTCAAAATGCTAAGTATAAATTTAGAGTATGTATGGAGGTTACTTGTGCCATTAGTTTATCCAAAACGGTCTTGGTAAGTCAGAATTTTCCTGTCTTTAGATATTAAGTTAAAATTATCAGCTCATAGAATAATAGAATCATAGAATCATTTAGGTTGGAAAAGACCCTTAAGATCATCAAGTCCAATCGTAAACCTAACACTGCCAAGGCACATATACCATGTCCTGAAACACCACATCTACATGTCTTTTAAATAGCTCCAGGGATGGTGACTCAACCACTTCCCTGGGCAGCCTGTTCCAATACTTGACAACCCTTTCGGTGAAGAAATTTTTCCTCACGTCCAATCTAAACCTCTCCTGGTGCAACTTGAGGCCGTTTCCTCTCGTCTTACCACTTGTTACTTGGGAGAAGAGACCGACACCCACCTCGCTACAACCTCCTTTCAGGGAGTTGTAGAGAGCTATAAGGTCTCCCCTCAGCCTCTTTTTCTCCAGGCTAAACAACCCCAGTTCCCTCAGCCACCTCTCATAATACTTGCTCTCTGGACCCTTCACTAGCTTTGTTGCTCTTCCTTGGACATGCTCCAGCACCTTAATGTCTTTCCTGTAGTGAGATGTAGGTTTTAAGGCATTTGGAAATATTTTATACTTGGACTGTCTGTTATTTTACATGTCATTGAAACAATCTGTCTTATCTGTAAAGAAAGGAAGGTTTAGGCTAACATGCACAGGCCTGTGCTTTGTTTGCATTATGTCAAAACAAACAAACAAAAAAACCAACACAACCCTCCACCTTTGTTAGTTCCAAGTATCTTCTGGTTTTTGGAGAGACAGAAGAGAAATTTAGGAATTCCTATTTTAAAAGTAGAATTTTCTACTTGAAAAAATGGTTAGAATTACTTTAGCTGTGAATATTTTGTTTTATATTTATATCCTTTTTATAACACTGTTTTCAATGTCTTTTTTACACAGCATAATAGATGAACATGAAACAACTCATAAATCTGGACACCAAATACTAATGGCAAAAACAATCTGCTATTGCAACAGCGTACATCTCCAATGGAGAAAACCTTCTACAGTGTGCTATGACTACCTTTGGGTTCTGAAATCAAATTAAATTTCTAACATTTTTTTCCCCAAAAGTGTCTTCCAGGAATCAGCTTTGCAAGAGGCCACATAGTGCAGAACCCAGGCAATTCACACCAATTGACACAAAGCTGCTGATGGACAACACCCTGGCACTGATTATACCAACATTTCTCTTTTTTGATCCCTATCTATTTGTAGTAGATTGTGGGTGGATGCACACATCACTGCACTGCAGTTTGTACACTGGGATAGAAAAGGTGTCTGATTGGTTTTCTTGCTATTGGGTGTAGATATAACCAACATGTTCTGTAACTGTGTCTCCAAAGTGTCTGTAGCTTAACTCATTAATCTAAACATTGATGTCTTTCGTATGCTTATCTGAGTCCTACTTTGTACTAAACCATTAGAGGCAGGATTGCAGCTGGTGCCACATGCGGTAAAAGGACTGCAGATCAAATAGTGACACCAACATAGTACTTTATATCAAAACAAGTAAAAATACCTCTTAACTTTAGGCTGTATCACTCTGCAACTCCCTTTGTGCATGCTGTTACTTTTACCAGTGTCTTGTGGGTGAAGATCTCGGCTCCTTTCCTCTGTCTCTTACTGCCCTGCTGACTGGGAGAATGAAGCCCAAAAGTAGGGATCCCATCTCCCTCTATGCTGTGCACAGAGAAACAGCTGCCAGAAGCAACCAGTGCTAGTTGGCAGACAGGGCCAAACTGGGCAAAGTTTCCCTCTCTCTCTCCTTTCAAAAATGATGCCTCATTATGGTCACCATGAAGGAAGATTAACTCTAGCCCACAAGAGTGTTCAAATAGGATGCTGGAAGCCAAGATTCAAGTTCCTGTTACAATAAATAATTATGAAAAGTATCTCTGAAATGCAAGAGTTCAAAAGGGAAGGAGTGAGGAAAACTTGACTTACAGCAGGCAGTATCCTGTGAAAATATATTGTCCCTCAGAGAAAAATCCCTGTTCCTAGTCAGCAAGATATAGCTTTAAATCCAGGTCTCTTCCTACCACAGAAATCCTCCAATAGTCAACTGCATGGTATTTTGGAGAAAGGGGTTCATTTCTTAATTTTCACCAGTGGGACTTTTGTGCCTGTTTCTAGGATGGGTTCACAGCCAGGGGTTCTGTGTAGCAGTAGGTGCAAAGCTATGATCACACCAGCTGTGTAAGCACCTTTGCTTTTCTCAGCATCAGATTTACCATCTTAGCTTCCCACTCTGCCAGTTTCTGAATATCCCTTTGTAAGTGCCTAACGTTGCCTTTGCACTGAGTGGGGTTTGGGTGCTTGTCAGGGCTAAGGCTTCAGCAGGTTTTGGCACTGCAACACACAAGTACTTTTGAAGGTCTAGCCTTTGTGGATGGCATGCTATAAACTTTTGTTTATTTTGCTCGACTGAAGAAGATAAAGTAATGCTTTGTAGGAAAGAACATTTACATCTTGTTCCAAAATAAATTGATGGCAATGATTTAACAATTTCCTGTAGTTCTTAGCCAAATAGTATTTTGTTATTCAGTCAGTGATACAAGGGGAAAAAAAAAAAGGAGAAATGAGATTTGTAGCATAACATTCTCAGAGAAAAATCCCTGTTCCTAGTCAGCAAGATATAGCTTTAAATCCAGGTCTCTTCCTACCACAGAAATCCTCCAATAGTCAACTGCATGGTATTTTGGAGAAAGGGGTTCATTTCTTAATTTTCACCAGTGGGACTTTTGTGCCTGTTTCTAGGATGGGTTCACAGCCAGGGGTTCTGTGTAGCAGTAGGTGCAAAGCTATGATCACACCAGCTGTGTAAGCACCTTTGCTTTTCTCAGCATCAGATTTACCATCTTAGCTTCCCACTCTGCCAGTTTCTGAATATCCCTTTGTAAGTGCCTAACGTTGCCTTTGCACTGAGTGGGGTTTGGGTGCTTGTCAGGGCTAAGGCTTCAGCAGGTTTTGGCACTGCAACACACAAGTACTTTTGAAGGTCTAGCCTTTGTGGATGGCATGCTATAAACTTTTGTTTATTTTGCTCGACTGAAGAAGATAAAGTAATGCTTTGTAGGAAAGAACATTTACATCTTGTTCCAAAATAAATTGATGGCAATGATTTAACAATTTCCTGTAGTTCTTAGCCAAATAGTATTTTGTTATTCAGTCAGTGATACAAGGGGAAAAAAAAAAAAAGGAGAAATGAGATTTGTAGCATAACATTGACGTTATGATCAAAAGTTTTGGTGCAGTTATCCTATTAGTAATAGAAAGAAAAAGTTAAAATAATGACAGACTAGCTAAGAGTTACCCTCATGGATATCCCCCCAGAAAAAATGTCTTCTTAAACATTTGCTGTCCTCTGGCAATTTCACATTAAATATATCTCTTCTTGTTCCTGTGTCCCCATTCCTTATCTCATCACAACGTCCTTTTCATTTTTAGCACAAGACATAAATATTGATTACATACTACAATCCATAGGGCTGATTATCAGCGATCTTCTCTCAAATAATACTGTTGTCCTGATTCTGACAAATGACATTAGCTTTGTCATTTCTGCTTTGAATATTTAGTCTGTTAACTGAGGCAACTCCTTTGGAAATTTTATCCATTAAAATCAAAGGATAAGTTCTCTACTGGAATAAGCGAGGTAACTGACTAACTGGAATAAGTAATACAACCACCTGGCTGCAGCAATTTTTCTCCAACTTACTTGTGCATGAATGGGATAGGCTCTGACGTGCTTGACAGATAATATTTTCCATACAAAAAAACATTTCTTTTGACACTTATAATGCTGTTGTAGTTCAAGAAAGATCGAATAACTCTGTTGCTTAATGTTTTTTGAAGCTTAAGTGGGAGACACTAAAGTATTGAAAACTGTCTTAAAAGCTACTTAAAACTTTCAAATAAAACAGCAATCTTCTCAAGTTCAGAGACTGATAAGAACTTTTTGAGCTTCATGAAAATTACCTTTTGTTAGTCTTCTACTCTAGGCAATACACCTTATGAATTTGTATGTTGTAGATAAAATCATGAGATTATGCCTTTGTTTATGACATAACTTGAGAGAGAGATTCTTCTAATCAGCGATGAGAAAGAGAGCAAGATAAGCATGAATTGGTTCTGAAAAGACACAGTATTGAAAAGAGGTTTGTAAAATAATTCAGTAGTATATTTCTTACCAGAATAATCTGACTTCTCACAAAGCTGCTGTGAAATCTCCTGAGATACTCAGTGCTTCCACTGTATAAAGAAAAATATAGTAAGAAGATCTCTGCTTTAGTCTTTTGACAATCCCTTTGCTGATATTGTCCAAATCCCACAAATAAAATGAAAAAAAAAAAAAAGCAGAATAAAATCCTACCCTCTTACACTCTGTATAAAGTCAAGTGGTCTTTTCCATTTATTTCAACAGAGTCATTTATTATGTATAGGTGTTCTTAGCCTTTTGTAGAGTCCATCTGAGTTTGACCAAGTATTAACCAGTTGTCAGTATTACAGAATCATAGAATCATAGAATCATAGAATCATTAAGGTTGGAAGAGACCTCTAAGATCATCGAGTCCA
>NW_008795885.1:3957452-3983966 GCF_000699145.1 Aptenodytes forsteri | reverse complement strand
ATGGAGATTCTCCTTGGCTCTCTTCTTATCATTAATATATTTGTAAAAACTTTTTTTGTTGTCTTTAACGACAGCAGCCAGATTGTGTTCTAGCTGGGCTTTTGCCTTTCTCATTCTTCTCTGCAGCGGTAAACTCTCCTTTTTTTCCTGAGTTTCTATCTGCTTACTTTTTAACTCAGACACTGTATTTATTCTTTCCTAGTAATGATTTCAAATCAAAGGGCCAGATCATCAGGGACTGTAAATCAGTATAGCTCCATTGACTTCACTGACAGATTTACATCTGCAGATGATTTGTTTCAAAATATGTTGTAAATAAAAGAAGAATACTTCCAATAATATATCATAATGATTGACACTTTTCATTTGAAAGACCTTAAAGCACTAAACTTTTTAAGTGAATATTTGTATTTATGTACGAAGCTAGATTAACAACATTCCCAGAATGAAGGTGCCAACTCCCATTTAGTTTGAGTTCTCACTGCAATAGAGTGAGAGCTCCTTAGCAGATAAGATGCTATTTATCTAACACAAAAGCCCCGCTGAAGAAAACTTGTGTTTAAACAACAGATTTATTTGATAATTAATAAACAGATTGGAGTCAGGAAAATTGTTCAAAGCAAGGGAAAGGGAAATAGAGTTAAGTTTTCAGCAAAGTATAAGTTTCCCCCTGTGTGAAATTCCCTCTTTAACACTACTACATGAGCTAAAAGCCTACTAATCCATAACTATGCCTCTAGATACAGAAAATCTTTTATTGGGATTTAGCAGACTAACTGGAAATGCCCTATATTTATGTTTTGATCTGTGCAGATTCATCTATCACTGAAATGTCAACGTTTATAATGTCAGTGTTGCAGCTGGGAGAGAGGGATAATCAGTCACCCAAGAGACTTTAAAACTGTACCATGAGACAGTATTTAGAATCTGTGACTGTGTAACACAGCTGCAAACTTTATTAAGGAGGAGGAAGAATTTATGCTGGAGAGAAGAATTATAATAGGACCTCACAGGGATTTATACAGATATATTAAAAATTAAATTGAATTGAATTTGGTTTTATATTGAGCCTGTCAGACTGAAGACATTCCAAAGTGCTTCAAAAAGCAATGAGTTACTTACCGGTACCAAAATGACTATGCAGACAGCCTTTATACAGAAGAAACGTTTTAAAGCATAATTTTAGACAGTCTTAGATCAGTCCTTCAGCTGCCACCAAAACAATAATGGAACATATTATCATATATCACATATTGTATATGACATATTGCATATATAATATTTATTTAAATAAAGCTTTAAGCTTTATAAATATCAAATCTACTTTTAAAGGTTCAAGATTTTGTGGCTTTGCTTGCAAATGGCCAACTTGCAAGTACAGCAGATGTTTGTCTACAGTTGGGACAAAAATTTATATATCAACAATAAAAAGACTGGATGATAAGTACCAAGTAAAACTGAATATCTTTCCCCAAAATCCTGTTCAAAGAATTTTTTTTTTTTTACTAAAATTTTTTCATGGAAGTGACTGATTTTTCTAAAAACAAAAAGAAAATCCCACACTTTCTAGAGTAAACTTGAAAATAAAGAATTGTTAGATATTTCATTAAAAAGTCAAACTGTTCCTGGAAATAATTATGGGCCTTTTTGTGAACAGCTCTACTAGTCAATGCTGTAGTCCATGCAGGGGGTTTTATAGAGCTTTACAATGCAAGGCAGTTCTTAGGGTCTGCCACAGATTACACAGAATATGTTGAAAAAACAGAAGCAAAATCTATCCTGTCAACTCCCATTGTTATAAGCTACACGGCTTTTGACACTTGAGTGCCCTGTGCACGTGTGGGGAGGAAAAAGTGCCTTTCAGTATCAAATTTCCACCACCTTCCTAGTCTGCTTCAGCCCAAATAACTATCTATGATGCTGATTATAGATTTTTAAAGTAGTTTCTTGCCTTTATACTAATTTGGCTTTATTTTAATGTTATTCCATAAAAAGCATATGATTGTAGACAACTAGTAGTTATAATTCAGTAATACAGCCATCTTTTCCAGTGACTTATTTTTTTCTGGATATATTTTTACTATATAAAGGGAAGATTTATAGAGACTGTATTCATTACTCTGATTTTAAGCAAAACCTCTATTTGCCTTAGTGGCAGTTGCAGAAATATGGCTTTGCTGCAGAGCAAGGAATACTTACAGGCTTAGAACACTCATGGTAGCACAGAAGCTGGCTTAAAATGAGGTTGGAGGTTGATATAAGCCTATTATACCTTTGCATAAGTGACCACGGGGTCACCAGATAAAATATCAAATGGCCTATTTCCCAAAATTCAGTGTTTCAGGTGAAATTTTGAAACCTGTAGGAAGTTTATTGGGAAAAAGTATGAACATGTTGAACTGTGGTATAGCAAGTTTGTGTTTGTGTTAGAGGCCAATAGCTAGTAGAGGTAGAGCACTGAACGGTACTAAAGTTGCTGAAGCAAGGATAGTAAAAACAAATGGATTTGAATCACTATGACTTACAGTGAGTGAAACAGAAATGCCAGAGAGCACATAAAAGCTATGGTGTTTCACAGTAGATAACCACCAAAGCGGTACTACCAGCTGACACCCTGTCTTTCCGTGGAACAGGAAGTCGTGTGAACAGAAATGCTAAACAACTTGTGTCTGTGCTCTTGATGTCGTTATTGTTTGCTGTTGTTTTGATTTGGCTTGGGTTTACCACCGCAAGTTGTTAATACGCTCCATTTCCAAGTACGCTGCCTCACTGTGCTCATTTGGGGCTCTGAGTCTACCGACACATTGCCTCCATTAAGAGCCCTTGTATGAATCTGAACTGCAGTAAATGTATAATCCTTGTTGATTGTTAAATTCATATAATTACTACAAACAACAGATTACAGCGGTCTTCTTCAGTATGTCCAGAGCATTTTAGCTAATAAGGGAGGCAGAGAAGCAGTTATGATCTGTGACATACAGTTGTTTCTGGGTGATCTGCTGTGAATATATGTTAGAAATGGTTGGGACCTTGTCCTGAGTGGATTTTTTATCACAAAAGAAGAGATTGCTCAGTGCCAACTTTTCACAGATTGAGTTTGTGAAAAATATTTGCCTGAAAATTCTCTTGGACCTGGGATGTAACTTCTAGTCAAAACTGGAGAAACGGGGAGAGACTTCTGAACCATCAGTAGCATGGTGATTAGAGATGTTGCCAGTGGGGATTAAAGCTCAACAGTCCCTTCAGGAGACTTAATTTTAATGCTCCATTTTCCCAGTAAGTGCTGCAACCAAAGGGCTGTATAGCTGCTTTAGGGTCAGTTCATTCTCATTTCAGTCTGAAACAAGAGTAGATGAGTAGCCGCAGCTATGTTAGAGATGAGAAAACAGGAGAAACAACTGGCCTCTGAGAAATATTTGAAAGGTAAAAGGTCTTTCCATTCTAACTTTACAGAAACAAAATTCACATTTTGTGGCTTCTTCACGTTGCCACAGTAGACATACTGAAATGATGATGTCTGCTGGGGGGGCAACTGCAAGAGCCAAATACACCTGTAGACATTTACCACAAAGGAAAAGGTCCAGAGCCATAAATCTGTCTGTGTATGTAGTCAAGAAAACAAGCAGAGCATACCATCTTCCTCAGAATATATTTACCCCTTTTTTAACTGAGAGACTTAAAATATTTTTGTTTGTTTGCTTTCCCAAATAATGAGAGGAAATAAGGAAGCAGTACAGCAGCAGGTAATATGGAAATTTGTCCTTAGCTAGGGGCTTTATAAGTCCTCGTAAATAATTCTGAAGCTAAATGATCCTTCAAATCGGATACCTCGCTAAGAAAATTGCAGCGTGCTCAGAAGTAAAAGAATCACCAGTGGCATTTGTAAAACTCAGTGAATATCTTGAATTTCTAATAGGGAATTTGACATTTCAAAGTTAGCTTTGATGTTTATAAACAAGATTGCAAAAGTGCGTACTCTGCCAGAGTGTAAGACCACTAGCATTATAGTACTGAGTTTTCAAAAAGCTTTAAACCTCAGGTGCTCAATCTATGATTTATAGGGTGAATCTGGATTGAATCCATAAGAAAGGAAAACCTTCTTGGCATTGAGATTCAGAACCTGACAAACAAACATCTCTTCTTCATTCCTGAGAGCAGCAATGATAAGGTGTTTCAGTGCAGCAGCAGAACTGAGATAGAGCACTGAAAGCTCTGTTAAGTGGCTCTCCTGCTATGTATAACAGAAGGAGATACGCTGATGGCTAGGAGACTTTTTTAAAGGGTTGATTGTTTTGATGTAGTTCTGTTTGATATTAACAAGGAGAACCCCTATCAGCTCTACCAGAGGACATGAGTTTTCCTCTAACAACAGACCAAATGAGGAGTCAACTTGCCTATGCCGCTGCGGTGGCAGTGCAGTGTAAAAATCTCCCTTCTCCCATCCCACAGACAACCCTTTATTATCATTCTGATGGCCAGGGCTGCGTGTCTGAGGAAGGAGAATTGCAGGATTGGAAAGGACAAGGTGAATGTGTTAACGGTGCTTCATAGCATTACAAATGTACCCTGCTGGGATTTTCTCAGAGGGATTGGTGTTATAATAATTGAATCAGTCAGTATGAACTCCTGTGTGTTCATCTTGGCTGCAGAAGATTTTCCCTCTGTGCCTCAAGACAAAGCTCAGGACAGCTGCTAGCCTTAGCATATGACACCAACTGACTTCTGCCAGAGTCATGCTGTGTTGCAAAGAGAGGGAGGCAGACGGTGGCAGGAACTCAGGGAATACTGCAAAGTTGCTGCGCCTTCTCTGATTTAGAGACATTTCTAGGCTTTCCTCACAGGCTTTGAGAACACCTTAGGTTGCACAGACCTATGAAAATAATTCTCCAACTATAGGATATAAACCTCTTCAAGGCATCAGGGTAATGCTATGTTGGGTCACTTGAAATATGTGTGCTTAGGGAAGTGAGAACTGCTTCATTCAACACTGAGGCGACATGCTTGAAGACCTAGATCATCAAGGAAGGAAAGTGTGGGGTCACGTACAAAATTTGCAATAGAGCAGCTAGGCACTCAGCTCCAGGAAATGTGGCCTCTTGTTGTCAGTGAGAAACAGGATGGATCCGAAGACCTTTACAGCTCTAGTTCACTATAACAGATACCTTAAAAATGTCAACCTTTCAAGAATTACTGCTGTTTGAATTAATTTCTAAAGTACTTGACAGCTGTTACAGTCAGCTTCATTCTTAGATTCCCTGTGATAAAGACAAGGTTTAACTGATGCTTCTGTTTTTTTCTGTGAGATATTTCTTAAATGCTTCTTATAAATTATTTACAACTAATTCATATTTAATTGTTTAGTAATGAATAACAACTACTATTTATAAATGATAAAATATGCTGTGTGATCGTAAGTCAAAAGTTAACTGAAAGAAACACTAACTGTAGTACTGAAAAAATATAATGGGGAAAAATGCACTCTAGTAGGAACCCTTGTTGTGGTAGCTATATTGACTATTCTTCCAAAAAAAGTAGCAAAAGTGGTGACTGCATCAACTTTTTTGTGATTAGATAATAACTGATGCTTTAGACCACTTAAGTAATGAACTCCCTCACCAAGATTAGTTTAAAATCCAAATGTGGCCTAGGTACACAAATCTTAACAAGTCCAAAATAAACATGGAGGATACATGAATCATCTTGGTTGATGGTTCCGAGAGCAGATCAGGAAAATCTTACTGATTTCTATGGCATTGGACCAAAAGCCAGGTAATACATGGAAGCTTTTATTTGGTGTTTGAGGATGCTGCAATTGGAATTTTGAAGTTTCACAAGGGCCAAAACATAAGGACTAAGAAAGTTCTTCCCAAATGTGTTGAAATGGATCTCATTTTTATGTTTCAAGGAAGAGTGAGCAAGAGCCTTACCTACCACCAAGATCTACAGCGCAACTGCAGGGGTCATTTGCACTTTCCACAGTGCCATGACAATAAATTCCTTGGGACTCCCAGGGGAAGATCACGTAAGTGTCTAGATTATTCCACAGCTGGCTGCCCATGATTTTCAAAGAGTTGTTTTGGAGTGGGGATGCCAGGAGGGCTATGGCACTACAGACATGTTCCTTTACGCAGGAAGCATCTGTGCTTTGGAGTATGAGAGGAAATGACCAACACCTGTATTGGCAACTCAGCAACACCTTCTGCTGCTCCAGCCCCAGAACAAAGGGCCTCCTCAAGGCCAGTGGTCTCACAATATAAATCTCTTGCTGTAAGTTTACGAGGAAAGTGCAACCAGCCACTGTTGAGAACTGCTATTTTTTACATATGCTGAAAATGTCAGAATCAAATTGAACTTGGGCATTAGGATGATGATTTATGCTAGTTAGTGTAATACTAACAGTTGACTGCTCTTGATTTATGAGATCCTTATCTGTTTTGGCTTTGTTTTTTTTTTTTGAAAGGCAACACATAGTTTGGTTTTCTTGAAGAACTTTTCCCCTCATCTTTTCATAATTTCTTTTCTTCTAGGAGTTTGTCCTCATCTTTATGTCATATCTGAAGCTCTTTCTGCCACTCTTCAGAAAATAACTTAATTTTTAAATTTTAAAATAATACAGAAATAATACAGAAATAGATACAGCAACACAGCACAAATTTCAGAGACATTATTCTAGAATTGGCAGTGTTTAGAGATAATTTTTTAACATGTTGATAGAAGACTGTTATGAATTGGTAGTCAGAGGTTACTTTCTTGCTGCTGACATAGGAAAGAAATACATGACCCTGCAAGGCAGCAGGTGTAGGTATCTGTTGTAAAACACCTTTCAATTCCTGCTGAGGTCTAACTTAGGCATCTTACTGTTGGCCTTCCTTACATTCTGTGTGCTGATGAACCAGCAAAGTGTGTGTATGAAAGGTATTCACTTTTTCAGTTTTTACAGGGAATGCTAAAAGTAAAGTCATTGGGATGAAGTACCGAAAAGGCAAAATGCTGCAATGAAGAAGCAGAAGTTCATGCTCTTCTCTTTTGCTTCAGTAGTATTATTACTGTAGTATTGGAGATCCTGCAGGTACAGACAATTGCACCCAGAAAAATCCAAGCCTGAGTAACACAACAATAAAGATATCAATTAATCTGGATAGAGGAGAGGCTACATTTCTGGATAGGAATAAAGGGGAGCTACCTGCATGGAAGTAAGCACCAGTGGCTAAAGGCATTTCCAGCCTTGCTCTGCTGCTGCTCCAACCTGGCAACATAGTTCAGATCCATCACAAAAAAGGGGGCTATGCTGTCTCCAGAAGGAGACCAGCCTGTCTGCAGACAGGGGAAACAGATGTTGCAACCACCTGTGCAAATACACCAAAGACTGTCTCAAAGCACAGGAGTTAGTGCTGTAAGTTCTGGACTGAACTTCACGTTCAAGCATGCTTAGGTAGCTGGCTGGAACACTATTATGGCCACTAGTGCCATACCTTAAACAAAAAATCTCTCCTCTATTGAGAAGTCTGCCCAAAGCCCAGTGGTGTGTGGGCATGTTTTCCAGGACTGCAGTATTTCTCAGCTAAGGGAAATGCTTTGAATTATCATAAAAATTTCAGTTCACTGGGTATATTTTCTATCCACATAGTGACAACTCTATGGGCAATTAACTCTAAAATCATGTTTAATCTACCATCAAAATTTTTTTTTCATTGTCAAACTTTCCTTTATAAAACCAGCAATAATGAGGTCACCAAATAAAGTGAATCACATGGGACAACATATGGAAGAATGTTTTATGGTTTACTAGAGGAAGTGAACGCAGGAAAAATGATAGGGCTAGCAAGTCCAAAGAAACAAACAGACCTTCTGATTGGCATTGGAAAGAAAGATTATTTATTTACTATTTTTCTTTGAGAGAACTGGAGGTGGAATCTTGACCTAGAAATTCAATATGTAGGGAAAAAACACATGTTGTGTGAAGATTTATGTGAAATGAGTCAACCTGTATCTTATGTTCAATCCTGGCTGAAGTCATTGTCTTTAGGAATGCAAATAAGGGACTTGAAAGCTTGACGGAATCTTAAGAGATCATCTATTATATCCCTCTGACAGATGCTTCTTGAATTTCTTTCTAAACCTCCCTAGGCAGTCAGTTCCAGTCCTACACTATCCTTATTGCTAAAAATATTTCATAATGTCTAGTGTGAATCTGCCTTGTTGTGATTTAAACTTATTATGTTTGTCTTATGCAGCACTGACATGGAGATGTAGAACAAATTATGCCCTTCCTTTTTGCAATGGCCTCTTATGAATCTGAAGATTGTTACAACTGCTTTCCTAGTAGTCTTCCCTTCTAGGCTAAACAATCCTAATTCACTCAATCTTCCTTTGTGAGCAAATTTTCTAGACCTAATATCCTGCCTCTTATTCCCCCTGGACTCTTCAGCTGGCTCACAATCTTTCTGGAAGTGTGGCACTCAAAACAAAGTACAGTATTTTAGCTAAGGCCTAGCATTTGCAGCAGAGCAAAAGGATTATTTAGTATCTCTGCTTTTGTTTCTGCATCCCAGCATACAACTTGCATCTCCTGCATCAGCAGGGCATTGCTACAGTACTGACCATATGACCCACTGCATCCTCAGATTCTTAGCTTTGGAGCAGCTGCCTAAAGAATTCCATATTCTGTATTTGTGCAATTAAACATTTCTGCCAGATTTCACTTTTCTCTATGGAAGAAAGTTCTATTTTTTCTTACTCTCATCTTCAGACTGAAGTTATTTTCTTTAGATACCATTCTGAACTCTAGTCTGTCCTCCAGCAAACACTTAAGGGGAGGGACAGGTATCATCTTGTGCTGGTTTTGGCTGAGATACAGTTAATTTTCTTTATTTTGGGGTTTGTGTTGAAAACAATGTTGATAACACAGGAATGTTTTCACTACTGCTGAGCAGTGCTTACACAGAGTCAAGGCCTTTTCTGCTTCTCACCCCACCCCACCAGCGAGTAGGCTGGGGGGGCACAAGAAGCTGGGAGGGGACACAGCCGGGACAGCTGACCCAAACTGACCAAAGGCATATTCCATACCATGGGACGTCATGCTCAGTGTATAAAGCTGGGGGAAGAAGAAAGAAGGGGGGCATGTTCAGAGTGACAATGTATGTCTTCCCAAGTAACTGTTAGGTGTGACGGAGCCCTGCTTTCCTGGAGATGGCTGAACACCTGCCTGCCGATGGGAAGCAGTGAATGAATTCCTTGTTTTGCTTTGCTTGCATGCACGGTTTTTGCTTTACCTGTTAAATTGTCTTTATCTCAACCTATGAGTTTTCTCCCTTTTACTCTTCTGATTCTCTCCCCCATCCCACTGGGGAGGAGTGAGTGAGCGGCTGGGTGGTGCTTAGTTGCTGGTTGGGGTTAAACCATGACACATCTGTAAATTTACTAAGCATATTTCTGTTTCATTGTCCTAACCAGTAACGGTAGTTTTGGATAGCAGCAAAAGTAGGCATCTCCACTTAATACTTATGTCATTTTGATATTGAACCACTGGTGAATGTCAGTGACATTTCTCAAGCAGTCTTTCACTCACCTTATAGTATTTCCATCTGGCAAATTTCTGGGCTTGGTTAGGACAGTAATACATGTGACTATAAATGCCTTGCTCATCAAGATGTATGCACCTAGGGAGTGATTCAGCCATGTGCACATACACAGCTAGTGCCATTTGGACACCTGAAAGTATTTCCAAAGACCTGGAAGATAAGACACAAAGCCAATGGGAGACTTGCACTACTTTGGAGCAGTATTTGAAGAGTGGGCAAGACAACCTAAAAAACCTAAAAAAGCAATGCCTCAAGTTAGAAGGAGCTGGATACTGTTCTCCTTGGTCCTCTTTGCTCAGACTGTTAGACAGATATAAAAAAATTCAGGTAAGCCTCACATGACTTCCCTGTTCTGTTGTACTCCTTCCCAAACAGCTGTCTCGAATGATTAAGAACACCAAACACTAACTGTAATTGGGCAACAAACCTTTTGCTTATGATTTATTTTATGTAAACAGTGTTCAAGGCCAAGTTGAGTGTGATTAGAGCAGGTGGACGTCCCTGGCCGAGGAGGTGATTGCTCATTCCCAATGAGCACCTTAGCATGCCTGTGGGGAAAAGAAGCTTCCAGAGGGCAAGGTGGTGCCAACAGGCAGAGAAAGATGGATATTGCTTGGACAACCTGATGCTGCCTGATTGATCTGGGGCAGTATGTGCCCAAGGTAAATGTTAACAATTTCCATTGGACAACACGTTATTTCCTCAATAGATCTAAAGGCACACGAAGCTGGGGGGCCAGCGGGGTGAGGGGAGTGAATGATGATTGTAGCGTGCAGTCTCTTGTGCTAAATTGCTTTGGTACTAAAGGAAGGGCAGGAAGGTGAAGTGTTAGCAGTTTATAAAACAGTTGTGGGAGAGATCAAAGGAAGTACAGACCAGCTGAGCTGCAGACCACCTGAAATCCATATTGGATGAAGTACAGAACCAGTGTATACAGGGTCAAACATGTAAGGAAAGAGCTGACATGGCTTTGTAAGAAGAAATTCTGTCATGTCAGTCTATGGGAGGGTTTTGGTTGGTTTGATTGCTTGTCTTTTGGAGCCCAGTTAAGAAGTGAAGAAAGGGTATCTGGTTAATGCAGTTAAGCTGTGTATATGAAAGGTTTTCCTAAGTTAGTTCAACAAAGACTCTTAAGGCCTGTAAACAGCCCTGGGATAAAAAGGAGGTCTTTGAATGTATAAAAGATCAAAGGGTGTGACTAAATGTCTGTAACAGAGTTCAACAGGTTTCTGTACTGTCCAGCTCAGTCACAAGTGACCTAGAAAAGGGAATGGATGACAAACTGACAGTTTTTTAATGATATATGAGGGCCAACTCAGAAGAGCTGCATATGGGTTTTAGAAGGCAATAAAACAGATGAAATTTAGCATAGGTAATTGTGAAGTCATGCATGCAGATAAAATCAATCTGAATTTCATATATAACATTCTCTGAGCAAACCATTACCACTCAGTTGAGACCTTGATATTTTCATGGAACTATTATAAACTCAGCTTAATGCTTAGCAGCAGGTAGAAAACCAAAAATACTGTCAGAAATTACTTGAGAAAAATAGAGACTAGAACAGAACGTAAGTTACAGTGAAATCTGTGGTTCACTCCATCTTGTATGTTGTGTATCCTTAGAAAGTGTGTAACAGAACTGGAAAAATATTAGCAAAGAGCAGCAAGAGTGAGCAAAGGTTTGGAATAATGTCTTTACAAGGAACAACAAAGTATGCTAGGACTATCAACTTTGAAAGAGGAAACAGAGGAAGAATAGGACATAGATCAATTGTTCACTGTCTCTCCCAATATTCTATTCTCACAGAAGACATTAAATAGAGCTTGCAGTTTACAGGAAACAAAACAAAGGACACAGATCTTCACACTTATGGTTAACATGAAGAACTCCTTTGTTACAGGAAGCTGTAAATACTGACAGTTTACAATAGGGTTCAAGAGTTCAAGTTCATAGCAGAAAAATCCATTGAGAGTTGCTGAATATATAGAAGCTATTTCTGGAAGTCCCAGTATTACATGTGATTGGAGCCTGGGGGTGTATATAGGGTAAATATTACCACGTGCTTCCCCTATTCTTGTATTTTTTTTCTAAACCTATCTGCTTTAAGCAAGTGTCAAAGACAGGATGGGCTTTGGGTATAAACCACTATGAATGTTATCTAATGATGAAAGAGAGATGTTATCTAATGATGAAAGAGAGATGTTTCCTAGGGACCTGGAGAAACTGTGTAAGATTGGCAGTCACCTGAGTTACAATTTATAGTCAGTGAGCAGGGGTTGAGAATAAACCTGGAAAAAAGGAGGTGCCTTGCAAAGACATAGAGGTAGGAGGGAGATATTTTTAAATCCTTTTTTATCTTTATAGATAGACTATCTTCTGTAGTCTGAAAAAATACCTATTATAATTTCTGTTGAAATAAAACCTGATCTATTACTAGAAAAACACTTCTGTTCTTTTTGGAGTACTCAATTCTGAGGCAAAGACCTAGTCTGCCCCTGTCAAAGGTTTATCTGACTTAGTCCTATCATACCACTATGTCTTCTGTCCTGGGTAATCCTAACAGTTTCACACAAAAACCTTTCTTTGCCTGCTGTCCTGACTTGGCAATATACAGCATACTGTGGGACTGCAATACATTGAAGTGATAAATTTGTAAGAACAGAATCACAGATTTTTTTAATGATAAAATAACCTTAACTATGGAAGACACATAAGCAATGCCTACTTTCCAATAACTTCCAAAATTATGGTGATTTCTTTAATGGGTTCCTTAGACTTCACCATCACAAATTGCTACTCAAGAAGAATAAAGTTTGCATCTCTGCAACAATGTGATGTCAGCCATGGCTGGGATATTTTGACAGGGAAAGCAAAAATTGAGTAATAAAAATGGGGTGAGATTAAATAATAGAAAATGTGGAGTTATGTACTTACAAAAATATCTGGTATGTGCTAAAGCTCACCACTTCGAAATAGGTAAGGAGGATGACATCTCTGCAGTGCTTCTATGTAACAGGGTGACAAGCTCCTGGTATACACAGGAAAGGTATTTTCAACTAAGAGAAAAAGCTTAGATGAAGACACTAGTTACGTGCAATCTATGAACAATTCTTGGCAGGCAAGTTCAAGAAAGAGTGACTGAATACAGAATAAATGCAACGATGGAAAAGACTGGAGCATGGGAGGGCTTGTGATAAAAGAGTAAAAAAGCTTGGCTAGTTTAGTGAACAGAAGACTGAGTAAGACTGTGTAAAGGTAGGTGTGGAATAGCGAGAAGGGAGAACTGTTAATTAAGCTAGAACTCAGTTTATTTAAGAACTCAAAGTTGGAACTACCCTTGAAAATAACTAAATTGCAAAACAGAAGGGAGTCCCAAAATATTACTGAAGAGAGGGTTAAGGATGGCTCTCAAATCAGAGTAAAGGAAGCAAAAATCCACTCTAAAACTACTGCTTTTGAGATTAAGGGTGATTTATGAAAATAATGGTTTGATATGGTGTCTACAGTAGCAGGAGATTGGAGCAGACAGCACAGGGTATTCACTTTAACATAATGATTTTCAGCCTAGGAGTCACAAGTCATCCTCCTAGAATTAAGCAGGCTCGAACTTGAGTTTGATCTGTGTTACAATTTTTGGAATGATATGTGCATGTTAACCCCTCTGTTAATTGCAGCCATGGAAAAGATACGAGGTTGTTAAAGTTAAGTCAAACTTTAGTCTTGTTTATTCTCATGTGATCCAAATGAAATGCAAAATACACATCAGTGCAGAATTTGGATTTGCCATCGTCAAATTTTAACAAAGAAGAGGTCATCCCTGAACTAGGAGTTTACAAAGTCATTAGCACATTAATGACTTAGGCTGGACCTTGCTGTTATTGAAATCACTGAATACTCCTGGTTTACCTTGATGGTAAAAAGATCTAGTTACTAAAATTTACTTTACCATTTACTGAATTCTACTGCTTTTTGAAGCAAGTTTGCTTAGAATGGTGTTCTGTTATAAACTATACTTAATGCTGTAGTGTGGAATTAAATATGAGGGGATACTTCTTGAAGTGAGATGCACACTTTTTAAAGTGTGTTTAAAGAAAGAGGAACAACAAAATAATTAGATACATCTAAATGTTATTATGTAGATTACTAGTGCAATAGACAGCCATTTAGCCTCCTGAGTATATCCAGTATTACCAAAGTATATTGGCAACTTCTTATTCCTAACAAGACCTGGTCTCCCCATCAAGGTGAGCTACAGTAAAAGTTACCTCTGTAACACTGACATCTTGGCCAAGTATTGAAGTTCAAGGTCAAGTCAAAAGGTGCTTTCAAAATAAACAATATGTATGGGCATATTTTTAGAAACAAAGATTGCTGCCTGAATGCACTGCAGTGGATTAATACATTGCTTTAATAGACTGGCCCTCTGCCTCTAAAGCTAATTTAAATTCTACCAAGAACAAAAGGATTAAAAATCTTTCTGATTTGTCAAGGGTGAAGGATGGTCACCAGAAAACTGAGTCAAAGGATTTAGGTTTAGCTGTTAGTAATACACATCAGACAAAATCAGGGCTCTGTGCTCAGAAATCAAATTCGTGACAGAAGAAAACAGTGCTAAGACAGTATGGCTGGGATAACTTAAAAAGGCAATCTATGTGCAGTTGTGGTAAAGTGAAAAGGCACAAAATTTTTAAAAGGCTAATGTTGTGTTATTCAGTATTTAAATGTATAAGAAAACACATTTTTCAGGCTTGCTTACTGCAGCCAACAGAGATCTATAGAAGTGCGAAAAAAGTTGTTTGCTAAAGGCAGAACAAGGCTGGAAAACAAAGTTTGTACCTGGTTCCGTATTACCTGCTCTAGCTCCATGTTGATCTGGGCAAGGCTACCTGGATATCGATATGGTGGGCTTTTTACTTCATCTGTTGAGGAAAAAGAGAGACAATTTTTATTATACATGCCTTTTCCCAAACTGTAGAAGAGGTTGTTTGTTTTTTGGGGTTCAATAAAACTTAATTCCACGTTGTTAAATGTCAGTAAGCATTCTACAGTGGTATCTGTGACAGGTTTTCTTCTGGGAAATCAGAGACTAGCACCTCTCTAGATTAGCAGGATTCACAGTGGCAGGACTGGTGTGAGAGGGCTTGGAGGTATTTTGAATGAAATATCTAGACCTGCTCTGCCTTTGTAATGGTGTCATTGATAGTTCTTACATAGCACCAGGTATGAAGTGTAGCTCAAATACTGTGGCTGCCTGATGCAGTACAACACTATGATAAGAGACAAAAGGACTTAAGTGTAGCAAAGGGAATGAAACAGTGAACAGACAAGGAAACATTAAGTCACTTCAGAAGTTGTTAACAGGGGTCCTTCATATGCAAGATTTACTCTTGACTTCAGTGAATTGTGACTTGTGCCCCAACTAATGCAAATCTCAGGTTAAGGGGAAAAAACCTGTTAAATCCTGCACTGGAAAGAATTAGTCCTCAGCACCTTTTGGTGTGAAATAAAATAAGGGAGCATGCATAGGTATTCCCATAGGGGTTTTCCTTCTTGTGACAA
This sequence comes from Aptenodytes forsteri, assembly GCF_000699145.1. Classification (NCBI taxonomy): domain Eukaryota; kingdom Metazoa; phylum Chordata; class Aves; order Sphenisciformes; family Spheniscidae; genus Aptenodytes; species Aptenodytes forsteri. Next base: position 3,968,823 of record NW_008795885.1, on the reverse strand, counting down.
TGAAAAGGATGCATCACTGCAGAGAACCCATTATTCTGTAACTCTTGTTTGTGAAGAGGCAAAGGAGTTCCTAGTTCTTCGAATCTGAGGACAACTATGCTTTTTAAGTCTGAAAATGGGAGGAAGGATTTCTTAGGGCAGAAATGATTGGCTCTTCTCTGCCATATTCTCTGTTGCTGAAGGAATCTGAGTAGGAATGGTTCTTTCTTTGTCATCCTTGCCAAAAAGGGTTTTCCTGTCCTAAGAAGCTGTCTTCCCTTGTGCTGTTGTCATCAGGTGCTTTGTGGATCTAGCGGGAAGATGGGACTACCAAAGATTTTTTTTTCACTGTTTTCACCCCCTTTCTAACAACATATTAGATTTAAAAAGCAACATCCCTGCTATACCATTGGCTACTTTAATTTTTTCTTTTCAAAGCTAGGGTCAGAGAGGAAGCCACACTTCCACACAACTCAGCTGACTGAGTTAAACTTCAGGACTTACCACAATACACAGAAGCAAGATAGCAGTTTTCAAAAATGAAAGAATTTTGCACCACTAGCAACCTCCATTGCTATAATTCACTGTCAGGGTAGGGGCATCCCTGGTAGCAACATTGACAGCTGTAGCATGGGCATCCTGTAGGCAATATTACCTCTGTGAGTGAAAGTTCTTAAACACCATATCATTGTCTATGCTATGCACAGTTATTACACCCTTAGAAACCATACTAGAAGTGGATTGCAGCAACAGAGTTCAATCTTGGTAAGCACTTAGAAAGTCAAATAATCAAACGAGGCTAAAATCCTGCTGCCATCAAGGGTGGAGTGGGAGGACATGATACCACATTGAAGGTGATTTGTCTTTCTGCATCTGAGCTGCTTGTCTCAGATCAAAGGGCAGAAGCTAAATGAAATAAAGGAACTTACTGAAATTTAAGGAATGCTGTCATCTTATAATAATAATGAAAAATCAAACTAATGTTGTATTTGGCACTCAGAGATTTCAGATGATCAATTTTACCCTTCACAATACCCCAATGAGATAAAGAAGTGCATTCATATGGAGAGAATAAAAAACTAGATCTCATTACATCTGTTTATGTCGTGTAGTCTCAGGTTTATTATTCCTTTGTGTTTGCCCCCAGACAAATGTGTGTTACAATAGCATTTGAAGGTATATAGTGGGATTACACATGAATACACAAATTTGTGCAGGTGATCAAGGGAAAAAAAGAAAGGTAAAAGACAGAAGGAGAAGGAAGGTGGTAAGCATGAATGTTGGCCCTACTATTTCCACTGTTTCAACATGTTCCCTAATGTTGGTAAAAATTTTTCTTTCTCTCACAACCTAAACAACTTTGTTTTATTTTTTTATTGTATCTGTCAAAGAAGTTTGACATTTAATAGATATTTTTCTATAATTATGCCTACATTGCTTTGTACTTTGGAAGCCTGCAGTAAATAATGAATACTGAACCTAGAAAGACAGGTGGTACTTAAACATCTGTATGGTGTATTGCTTGACTGCTAGAGGGAGCAAAGATATGAAGAATACTAACTCATAATGATGTACATACAGAGAATATAGTCATAAGGATTTCTGGCAAGCTTTCAGTATAAATTACCCTCAAGAGATTGCAAGCTCTCACAGAATGTGTATATCCAGACAGTCAGTGCTGGTAGATCAGCTATTAACATAGTCTTTGCTTTAAGACAGCTGAAAGAAAAGTGTATGAAATAAAGAAAGCTCTTTATTTGACCTTCACAGTTGTCATAAAAACTTCAATCTAGATAGTCAGAAATTTTTCAGGCACTGAAAGAGTTGTTTTCTCTTGAATCCTCATCTTTGATTGGATCTTCTCACAAAGTCATGCAAGTTCAGCGTGATAGTGATCTTTGTGACAGATTTTGAATGCACAGTGGTGTTAAACAGGGGTGTGTTCTGGCAGTAACTCTCTTCAGTACAGAATTTCCTTTGCTTTTAAATCATGTTTTCTCTCTGTTCCTCAACAGGTACATTTCCACACAAAAATTGGATGCAAAACCAAGTGCCTGCTGATTGGTGAACACATTTTATACTGACATCACCACACTCAGTGCATATAAAGATGGTGAATGTTAAAGCCTTTGAGTGCCTTTCTATTAACTTGCAATGTGTTTGAACTAATTGTCCATCTAAGGAAAAAACCTTGACTATATGCCAGCTATATTAGTTGGTCTGAAAGTAGATGTACAACAGTAGCTTTACATGTGTTTTACTTTGTCATTTGGTCAGGTTCAGATAACTTATTGCTAGATATTGAGATTAATTCTCCTATTAAAAAGGTAACTGTAAAAGTTCAGTCAAGTAGTAAGGTGTCTACGGGAAAGTAGCCAATGAAGACTGAACACCAAGATCCATACTATGAGATGTGCATTGTGCTATAGTATAGTAGGACATGGAAAACTTGTAGTAAGAATGAACAAAGACTGATCACCTTCTCAGTGGGAAAGGTGGAGTCTTTCCTGCATCATGAGAGTCCACCATTGCTTAAAGGATGTGAGAAATCAAAGCTATATAGCCTGATAAGAATTTTTATTTAAAGATATATCCTTTATCCTGTTTACTTGCTTCTTTGTGAAGCTGCTTGTTTGTGAAAGTTCAAAGTATTAAAAATTTCTAAGAATTTCCTGACTACATCTTTCAAGTCAATGATAATTAATCTATATTTTTTACAGCTCAGTGGGCTATCTCTAAAATGTGTCTTTGTAAATTAAAAAGTATCAATTTTCTGATAAGATAAAAAATGGAATAATATACCTTTTTTTAACTTGCTGGCAAAGAATCATGTACACTTTGTTCTTCATTTAAATAGTGCCATCCTAGGCATTCATGCAGAAAGATATTTTTCCCCCTTTCCCTGCTGTTCTTGGCTTTTAAATTGCCTACTTGAAAAAAGCTAGGAATTTCTGTTGCACTCTAGGAATATTACATGACCAAAACTCAGTCCAGGCTGAGTTTCTATTATGTAGACAAAAAAACCTGAAAATAAAATTTTCTTTATAGTGGAAGATCAATTCTATTTTTAGTATACTGGTCATATTAGCACGAATGGTTAAAAGGAAACAAGAATTATATGAGGTTTTGGGGTTGGTTTTTGGTTTTGGTTTTGGTTTTGGTTTAAATGTTTTCTAACCTTGTCAGCCTAGTCCTTTCACTCCAGCTACAAAGGTTGTAATTTGTGGAAGAAACATAAAATTAAAGCTGGCACCCAATTGACTGTGTCATATGTTTAGCATTGCTGCCAGTCAGTACCATCTTTGACATGGTGATTTGTTACACTTCCCTCTCCTTATCTCCACATCACCTCCTTCTGAATTTTGTTCTGTGCAACATAGCACAACCTCATCTGGAGAAACCATCCAAATTGCTTGTATTTTCCTGGGATTGATTTTGTAGCATCTGTAGTAGAAGTGGTAGTTTGCTCAGTGTGCTCACTAAGCAACCCAGAATTGATTTAAGATGGACCCGGTCCAAGTAGATCAATTCAGGGCATAGTGACCTACAATTGAAAAGGGTAATATAAATTCTGGTTTAAAAAATTATGGTGAAGCAGAAAGCAGATGTTGATTTATGTATCAGATTCTTCTTTCCTGTTTCCATTGGATGGCTAATATAACCTGAGTCCAATCATTCCTAAACATTTCCTTGGGGCTGTGATATTTTAAAGGGGAAAAACAATTGTGTCTTACACTTCACGAAATGGCTTTCAGGAAAACAACAGTTCCACCAGTTTATCACTTTCTAATATTCACCAGCCCTCTAACACCAAGATACTGCAGCAATGAGGTCTCTGAGAATACTGAAAAGCTGACATTTGTAAATGAGATTTTTGCAGTCACTATTATGCTAATCTGCCTGATACTCTTACTTTATTTTGTGGTAACACAATCATACACTTTAAATAGGGGAAGTGAAATTACTGCCACTGTGTACAGCCTCAAAAGGGCTTGATACAGTACCTCAGTGCATTGGTGCAACTACAATATTTTGAGCCAACTGGCATACTGAATCCTCTAGCTGCCCAACAGATGTCCGTGGTATGAACCATCTCTACAAGCAGCAAGTATTCTCTAATGTTAAACCACTCTAACTTCATACAGGAGGCCAAAGCACCAAGTTGAGTCAATTTGATGATCACTCAGCTAACAAGCTTAAACTGCCTTATTGAAATCATGTTGATTTATTGCTAAAATCAAGCTGCTGCCATCATAGTGAATAACTTTGTAATATTTAAGTACAGGCAAAGTGAAGCATCCTTAATGTTTTGACATTGTTAACACATCATATATGGACATTTTATTTATAACAATAAAATCTTAAAGCTTCTATAAAAAGAAAGTGTTACCAGCCTGTCTTGTTAATTTCACTTATAAATATTTGTGATACTGTTCTGATTTCTTAGGCTTCCAACTCATCTAATGAATTGTGATAATTATCTACTTATTGCTTCTTAATCAGGCTTGTACTGTAAATGGGGGGAATTCTTCTAAACGCCTCCATACTTATGGTCTACGAAAGCCTGAAAACAGAGCTTTGCTACATGTCTGATTTTAGAAACCTCTTTTTAGGGACCAGAGCAAAAATACAAGCATGCTGAATAGTATAGTGTAAATATAAGTATCTTCCATCTGAATGTTGTCTTCCACCTCTGTATGTGGCCCTATCACCTTGTTCTGATTCCAAAGGGTGTAGCAGCCCTCAAGCAAGCCCAGCTGGCTGTAGAAGAAAGATTTTTGGAGTGGGGCTTATTGTGCAAAAAGGTTTGAATCAAACATTATGCTTTGGCCAGGAGGAAAGGAGTGTGGCAATGGCCTTCCCGTAGCTCTAGGGAAGCCAAAGTGTTAAAGCAGTATCTTGTAATGTCCCTTCATAAACTATGCTGTGCTCTTTCCACATATGGGCAGGGATCTCATTTCTTCTGATCATATAATAAAGCATTGTTGCTAAGATTTTTTTTTTATTTCTTTTTTGTTGTTTTTCTTCCTATTTGCGACTCCAGCCAAAGGCATTCACCTGAATCCCCATATATTTTTAACCTACAACTGTGTGGTAAAGATTTTTGTGTACCTGGGGCAATAGCAAAATATTTTCAGTCACCTGCAGTAGTAAGAGAAGGTAATTTTTGCAGCTTACAGTCCCAGGCTGTGTATTGCAGCAATGTATCACACACACCTCCCTTCTCAAGCTACGTCCCATGTACCGAGATGATAAGGAGTCCTTAGACTGCCTCAATACCATTGCAGATATTCCTTCTATTTCAAGGTATTTCTAGAAGTTGATTTTGTGGCCACTTTTAGTCACCCAGGTGCTGTAAAGGAGGTGTAATGCAAGGGAGAATCTGGCCAAGAATTCAGAAGTGTTTTGAAGGTAAAATATTCCATACACATCTGGCCAAGAATTCAGAAGTGTTTTGAATCTTTTGAAGGTAAAATATTCCATACAATTGTAATTACTGTCTTGAAAACTATTTCATAATTTTTAATGGAGTAAGTGGGAAGAACTTTTGTACTGTGTTATACATAATGTAGTTGTTGCATTTCCAGCTGTTTCATTTCTTTCCTTAAATCTGAGTTATTTTTTCTTAGAGCATTTGTTTTGTTTTTCTTCTAGTGTTATGTTTATAATAGAATTATAATTTGTGTATTCTCCATGAATTGGTCTTTTTAATTGTGACCAGATATCTTTTCTGTTTATGAATGGTTATTTTAGATGCTTCCTGGTTTTCTCTGGATTCCCTTATAAATTATTGTTTCCTCGGTCTTCTCATCACTGAGTTATTATAGCTGGATCCCATCCATTAAAACTTTTCTTTTTAAACTACAGATGAGCTGAACCGTTACTTCTTAATTTCAAAAAGGACTTCTGCTGACTGTACTATTTTGGTAACTGCCATCATTTTATTCATGTTGAAAATGTTAGATGGTAGCTCCTTAAATTAATAATGGAATGTCATCCACGCATGGTATTGGACTAATATAGATCAAATGATATGGGATGATGAAACCTGACATAACCTAATGAGGAGTGATGCATGCTTCAGAAGTACACTGCAGGGCTCTTACTTTTTAATTATTTTTTGAAAATGTCCAGAAGCAGAGAAATAGCTGCAGGACGTGGACCACTGCCAGCAAATCCCAGGAAGTACAGCAAGTCACTGAAATGTTTTCAATACTGATCAACAGTTTTTCCATACTGTTTGTGATGAGCTACCAGACACCTACGTTCAATCATATTTGCACAAACCATAATCATCTGTTCACTTGTTAATGTGCACTGTTATTACTGTGGATCTTCCTTAGGCAAGTTTACTTCATATCCGATACACTGCATCAAATTGCCATGTCTCTTAAATAGTTCTTAAATACGAACTATTGTTGTGACGCATTTGGATGCCTGAAAAGATAATTCTTTGCCTCTAGTGTATAACCTGGTTTGCCTAGTTTCTTGTAGTCAGTTAACTACCTTTTTTTCTACCCACATAGTAACTGTCCTGCACCTGAAGGTTTTAGGGGGTAACATAAAAGCCTTTCTTTGGAAGGACTTTCTTTTGTACCCCATGATTTATAATGTGGCTGTAACCCATACCCGGACTGTCACCTCTAAAACTGAAACTACAGCAGGAAAAAGTGGAAGTATGATATACTAAAGGTGACACTTCATCTTCCCTTACAGGTTCTGTAAGTGAAATCCTGGAGTTTTATAGGGGAAACTGGAGTTCCTAGGAAAGAGCTGACTAAGGTTTCTATGACCTGTTTTAATCATATCTGTTGTATGGAGGTTGGTGACAGCTCACATTTTTAACAACGTAGATTCATTGTTGGATGGTTATTTTGCAGTCACTATTATGCTAATCTGCCTGATACTCTTACTTTATTTTGTGGTAACACAATCATACACTTTAAATAGGGGAAGTGAAATTATTGCCACTGTGTACAGCCTCAAAAGGGCTTGATACAGTACCTCAGTGCATTGGTGCAACTACAATATTTTGAGCCAACTGGCATACTGAATCCTCTAGCTGCCCAACAGATGTCCGTGGTATGAACCATCTCTACAAGCAGCAAGTATTCTCTAATGTTAAACCACTCTAACTTCATACAGGAGGCCAAAGCACCAAGTTGAGTCAATTTGATGATCACTCAGCTAACAAGCTTAAACTGCCTTATTGAAATCATGTTGATTTATTGCTAAAATCAAGCTGCTGCCATCATAGTGAATAACTTTGTAATATTTAAGTACAGGCAAAGTGAAGCATCCTTAATGTTTTGACATTGTTAACACATCATATATGGACATTTTATTTATAACAATAAAATCTTAAAGCTTCTATAAAAAGAAAGTGTTACCAGCCTGTCTTGTTAATTTCACTTATAAATATTTGTGATACTGTTCTGATTTCTTAGGCTTCCAACTCATCTAATGAATTGTGATAATTATCTACTTATTGCTTCTTAATCAGGCTTGTACTGTAAATGGGGGGAATTCTTCTAAACGCCTCCATACTTATGGTCTACGAAAGCCTGAAAACAGAGCTTTGCTACATGTCTGATTTTAGAAACCTCTTTTTAGGGACCAGAGCAAAAATACAAGCATGCTGAATAGTATAGTGTAAATATAAGTATCTTCCATCTGAATGTTGTCTTCCACCTCTGTATGTGGCCCTATCACCTTGTTCTGATTCCAAAGGGTGTAGCAGCCCTCAAGCAAGCCCAGCTGGCTGTAGAAGAAAGATTTTTGGAGTGGGGCTTATTGTGCAAAAAGGTTTGAATCAAACATTATGCTTTGGCCAGGAGGAAAGGAGTGTGGCAATGGCCTTCCCGTAGCTCTAGGGAAGCCAAAGTGTTAAAGCAGTATCTTGTAATGTCCCTTCATAAACTATGCTGTGCTCTTTCCACATATGGGCAGGGATCTCATTTCTTCTGATCATATAATAAAGCATTGTTGCTAAGATTTTTTTTTTATTTCTTTTTTGTTGTTTTTCTTCCTATTTGCGACTCCAGCCAAAGGCATTCACCTGAATCCCCATATATTTTTAACCTACAACTGTGTGGTAAAGATTTTTGTGTACCTGGGGCAATAGCAAAATATTTTCAGTCACCTGCAGTAGTAAGAGAAGGTAATTTTTGCAGCTTACAGTCCCAGGCTGTGTATTGCAGCAATGTATCACACACACCTCCCTTCTCAAGCTACGTCCCATGTACCGAGATGATAAGGAGTCCTTAGACTGCCTCAATACCATTGCAGATATTCCTTCTATTTCAAGGTATTTCTAGAAGTTGATTTTGTGGCCACTTTTAGTCACCCAGGTGCTGTAAAGGAGGTGTAATGCAAGGGAGAATCTGGCCAAGAATTCAGAAGTGTTTTGAATCTTTTGAAGGTAAAATATTCCATACAATTGTAATTACTGTCTTGAAAACTATTTCATAATTTTTAATGGAGTAAGTGGGAAGAACTTTTGTACTGTGTTATACATAATGTAGTTGTTGCATTTCCAGCTGTTTCATTTCTTTCCTTAAATCTGAGTTATTTTTTCTTAGAGCATTTGTTTTGTTTTTCTTCTAGTGTTATGTTTATAATAGAATTATAATTTGTGTATTCTCCATGAATTGGTCTTTTTAATTGTGACCAGATATCTTTTCTGTTTATGAATGGTTATTTTAGATGCTTCCTGGTTTTCTCTGGATTCCCTTATAAATTATTGTTTCCTCGGTCTTCTCATCACTGAGTTATTATAGCTGGATCCCATCCATTAAAACTTTTCTTTTTAAACTACAGATGAGCTGAACCGTTACTTCTTAATTTCAAAAAGGACTTCTGCTGACTGTACTATTTTGGTAACTGCCATCATTTTATTCATGTTGAAAATGTTAGATGGTAGCTCCTTAAATTAATAATGGAATGTCATCCACGCATGGTATTGGACTAATATAGATCAAATGATATGGGATGATGAAACCTGACATAACCTAATGAGGAGTGATGCATGCTTCAGAAGTACACTGCAGGGCTCTTACTTTTTAATTATTTTTTGAAAATGTCCAGAAGCAGAGAAATAGCTGCAGGACGTGGACCACTGCCAGCAAATCCCAGGAAGTACAGCAAGTCACTGAAATGTTTTCAATACTGATCAACAGTTTTTCCATACTGTTTGTGATGAGCTACCAGACACCTACGTTCAATCATATTTGCACAAACCATAATCATCTGTTCACTTGTTAATGTGCACTGTTATTACTGTGGATCTTCCTTAGGCAAGTTTACTTCATATCCGATACACTGCATCAAATTGCCATGTCTCTTAAATAGTTCTTAAATACGAACTATTGTTGTGACGCATTTGGATGCCTGAAAAGATAATTCTTTGCCTCTAGTGTATAACCTGGTTTGCCTAGTTTCTTGTAGTCAGTTAACTACCTTTTTTTCTACCCACATAGTAACTGTCCTGCACCTGAAGGTTTTAGGGGGTAACATAAAAGCCTTTCTTTGGAAGGACTTTCTTTTGTACCCCATGATTTATAATGTGGCTGTAACCCATACCCGGACTGTCACCTCTAAAACTGAAACTACAGCAGGAAAAAGTGGAAGTATGATATACTAAAGGTGACACTTCATCTTCCCTTACAGGTTCTGTAAGTGAAATCCTGGAGTTTTATAGGGGGTAACATAAAAGCCTTTCTTTGGAAGGACTTTCTTGTACCCCATATTATTTTAATTGCACTTACATTTATATGTGAGAACTTTTTCTGGCAGAACCAGAAATTCCATTCTGTGGCTGAATCTTCCAGTTTGCACTGACAGGAACTATATATAACTAAGATATTTTAACATATTAAAAAAATTAAAACTGTGAAAATTAGAAAAGAATGCTGAAGATATTAAAATACATTTATATGGTCATATTCTCAGCTGTGAATACTGCTAGCTTTAAAACTGGTTTTTGTGGTTTTAAGTCTTATATTAATTCAATCTGTGAAATTTTCCTATATATGTGCTCTTTTGCAGACTTGAGAATGCTCTTACGACGTACTGTTACGTCAGGTTTCTGCCTACCACAGTGCTCACAAACTTCTTTAAAACTTTTCTGATTTCTTTAAGATAGCAAGCTGGAGGTTGCAGATGACGCAAGGCACATCCCTCCCAGGAGATGGTGTCCTGCCTGAAATGAGTCTGCATACGGTCTGAGCACTTCTTTCCACTGTGGTACATTGATTCAATTCAATCCACTTAATTTGCAGGGCTCCTTATAACGTGACACATTGTTTTGCGCTATTGGATCATTTATTCTCTGAAGATAATGAGTAGGAAAAAAGAAAGGACTTAAGGCAGTTTAGCAAAAATGCTCCTCTCAGTGAGTTTTCCATGCATCACTGAAACCATTTAGTGTTTCCACTGTAACTTCCTGCACCTTCATTTGAACATTGGAAAGTACATTGACACTTGCTTGTTAGTTCTTCTCTGTCACATGCTTTGCATTTCCTTTGCACAAAACTGTTTGGCACTGTGCTCCCCTGATTTACTGGGGGAAGAGGAGAGGGGGGCAGAGCAGGGGAAGGGGAAGGATGTTGGGAAACTGCCCAAAAAGGAAGCAGTTTTATGTTCTAATTATTTTTCAGCTTTCTAGAAAAAAATTAGCTAAGATGATTGCATATATGGACTTCCATTCAGTGAGTAAGCATAGAAATAATGGTTTGATTAACATGTTTGCCTGAACCTGGGAGTTTGCAAATGTTGTATTGAAATATTAGAGGCCAATTATTGCACCAATTTGCATGTGTCTTTTTTATAAACTCTGATAGTTTCCTACTGTAAAAACATCTGCAATAATCTAAAGGTAACAAAAAGAAGGCCCAGTCCCATAAAAATACTGAACTTTCTGATAGTGAAATCAACAAATTTATATACTTATAGAATAGAATAGAACAGAACAGAACAGAACAGAATATTTCAGTTGGAAGGCACCTACAATGATCATCTTGTCCAACTGCCTGACTACTTCAGGGCTGACCAAAAGTTTTCTTTCTGCAGGGCTGCTCTCCAGCCACTCCTCCCTTGATTTATACTTGTGTCCAGTTACTCCATCCCAGGTGCAGAATCTGGCACTTGGATTTGTTGAATTTCATCCCATTAATCATTGCCCAGTGCTCCAGTCTATCTAGATCCCTCTGCAAAGCCTCTTGTCCCTTGAGAGAGTCAACAGCACCTTCCAATTTCGTATCGTCAGCAAACTTGCTAATGGTGCATTCACCTCCACATCCAGATCACTGATAAAAATATTGGACAGAACTGACCCTAGAATTGAGCCCTGAGGAACACCGCTGGTGACCGGTCACCCGCCACGCGCCCGACG
>NW_008795885.1:3938932-3957135 GCF_000699145.1 Aptenodytes forsteri | reverse complement strand
ACGTCTGCTAGCTCCTTCAGTACCCTGGGATGAATCCCACCAGGCCCCATGGACTTTTGAACATTCAGCTGATACAGCTGGTCCCTGACAATTTCAGTGTCCACAAATGGAAACTCACTGTTCCCACACTCGTGGTCCTCCAACTCAGGGGACCGAGCAGCCCAAGGTCTGTCAGTTTTATTAAAGACTGAGGCAAAAAAAGTATTGAATGCCTCTGCTTTTTCCTCATCCCTATTCATCAGGTCACCATCTTCAACAAGTATCAGTCTTGTTGAAGACTTTTCTAAAGACTTTTCTTTAGACCTCCCCTTGCTATTAAAGTACTTAAAAAAGCCTTTCTTGTTGTCAGACACAACAGTGGCCAGTTTCAACTCTAATTGAGCTTTGGCCTTTTGTGTCTTCTCCCTGCATATATGAACCACAGCTCTGTAATCTTCCTGTGAAGCCTGACCTTGCTTCAAGATCATACAATTTCTTTTTGTTCTTAAGCTCCACAAGGAATTCCCTGTGGTGGTCTTCTGCCCTTCGTGCTTGACTTATGATACAACTTAAATTAATATAAGCACACTGTCTTTCAAAACAGACACAGTTAAATAATTGGCCCCCAAAACTGTGAAAATCAAATGGTGTTTTGTCCCAAAATCAAATCAAGTAATGTTTTGTCATAGTAACAATCATGTAGAAGTTTATTTTACTTGGTTTGCAAATTTAGCTATATAGATTTCTGCTAAAATTACACCTTTATTTTGGGTTTTAGTCAGGTTATCTTTTCTTGAAAATTCAAGATTCAAACCCCATAATTATATGCATATTTGAAAATATTAATTTACTGGGGAAATGGGTTGGGAATTAACAATTTCACTTATCTCAAGGAGTTTAGAATAATATTTCTGAGTGTTGCACAGTCCCAAAATATCATGTTATGACAAAGTTGGGTGGGAAGCTTGCTTGTGAATTCTGGTAGAACAAAGTAGCCAGGGCTGCCTATAGCTTGAGAATCAGAAGGTCAGACCCCACTACCCCTTTTATTAATTAACACTGCCTGTTTCAAATGTCTACAAGGCACCTTACATTCCTTATTTCTCACACCTGGAAATTAAAGCATAAACAACACAAGTTGCTTTACTGCTAAACAAAATTCTTCTACTTCTGCCATAATGATTCATAGGCAAAATATCCAGTCTCCCTTCATTAGCCAAACAGAATATAATTACTTTACATCAGTTGTCTAACAACAAACAAACCAACCTCATATGTCTAGCAATAAAAAGCAACACTATGCTTCAAGAAACAAACGTGAGTTGGCATCAAAAGGCTCACTAACCCAAAAAGAGTCCTTAAAATACTAATAGCATTGAAATAAGCTACAAAATCAATATCATACTCCCATGAATAAACCGTTTCAGATAAGTAGAATTTAAAAATCAGACCTTTGAAGGTAGTGGTTAACTATTAACGAAAACTTTAATAAATTGTCATTGACTTCATTTTAAATAGTGTTCAGATTAATGGATTAAGATGTGCTATGCAAATGTGTTCCTCATTTTCATCTTTGTTTGATGGGTTTAATAAGTAACTGCTTAAGATCACAACTGATTTAGCACTCAAGGTGCAGTGCTAGGATGCTTTTTGCTTTGCAGAAAGGTCAGTGGGAAGAATTCCACATTTCCACACATGATGCCCTTGTACATTTGAAATCACTGGGAATTTGGCTTCAATAGTGCCTGGATCTGCACTGAGCTGCTAGCAGTGTGCACTTGAATAGGAGGAGGTAAAATGTTTTCACTGAGGGCAGCTGCAGAGCTATTTGCAGCTCTGCTATGTTATCCCAGTGACACATAACATCCATTTCCTCTCAGTGAGAAGAAAGATCTATTAATGGTGAATCCTTCAGCATCACATGAAATGAGGTTCTGCATTGCAAAGACAAACATGATTTCTGCACTGGGATGTCAGCTTCAGCCTCCACTTGCTATGCCAGAGATGGCAAACAAGGTAGTCAAGACTGCAGCTCTTTGCCCATTAGGGTCTTCTTCCTGGCAGGTTAATAGTCACTTGTCCCAATAACTGGCTTGGTGGTTCTTCTCTGCTGATGGATAATGAAGCTATTGCCAGGGGTCACACTGGCCTCAAACACCCATAGGTGAAGTAAAAAGAGACTTCTCTTTATGTAAATGAACTAAATGTTTCACACAAATCAGACAGGTGGTTATTTTTTCTGGTATATGAAGAATGAAACTGTCCTCTCTCTGTTAACATCTGGTGGGGTTTGTGGTTTTTTTGAACATCGTGTGAAGATTTCTCAGATTTTATGTATGGACAATATATTTTTTTTTCTTTTCTTCTGTTTCTCTAGTAGCTGTGATTGTGCTCGATGCTGTACATCAGAAAACACAGAAGCTGTCCCTACTCATGAGATTTTGCTATAGGAAGTGAAATGCAGCAGATGGAAAAAGACAGACTGATGGAACAAGGAACACTTTGACAACACCAGTCAACCTGACAGTTGGTAGTCTCAGATCACCAGCATCCTAACAACTGTTGTCAAGCTTCTTGTAGGCACTGCAACAAAGGAGAATTTTAAAAGCACATTTTCAAGGAGGGAGATAAGTTTATTTTGCAGTTATTTATAGAAACATATTAGCTTACAGAGGACAGACACACAATTTAAAAGCATAGGCAATCAAGATCAGCACCACAAACATTCACTTCTATCCGAGTGTCATACACAAGTTTATGCAGCCATACATCTTATTCTACATTAGTCAAGTGAAATTCACAATCCATATTTTAGAAAAGCCTATATGAGTGCAAGCTCCCTTCTCCCTCAGTCTTCAAGAAAAATTCCCTTACTGGCATATTTTTAAAAGTCTTTGTAGCAAAAGAAAATGTCAAATTTTGCATTCCCTTTTCAGCATGGTAAGAATGCCTTATTTCAAGAACAGTAAAAAATGTACATAACTGCCCATTTTACAGGAGGTGATGTGAGAATAAAGAGGTCGTGCACGATACTCAGCCTGGGGAAAAAGTAGCAACTGACAGTGTGTGAGCTCAACATGTCTCTGGGATGGTAGAATTTCAGAGCTAGAGTTGTTGGGTGACTCAGGTATTAAGGTTTTTGGATGAGGAGAGAAGGGTGTTTCCTCCTCAGATAAATCTGGACTTCAAAAACTGATGGATGCATACAGATAATCTCTTCCTAACCCAAGGAACCAAGAAGAGAGAAACTGAGGGCTGTTCTGTATAAACCTACCTAGATAGTTTTCTTGGAGAGGACTGCCCACCCTGCTGCAGGTTCACTGATACGTGTTTTGCTTCTGCTGTAGTGCAATTTCTTTGTTGCAGTACAGCAGCATCACTTAGTATCACAGTTTCTCACCTTTTTTTTTTCTTCCCAATGAAAATGGCAAAGTATGAAAATGGCAACAGAAATGAAAAGCTATCCTGTGGCTCATGTAGTATATTTGTACAAGACTGGAGGAGGAACTCAGCACAATGTTCTTGACATTCATTTCTCCAGAGTCTGTGGAAAACGGTTGTTCACATCCCAGGGTAAACCACCTATAAAGTAAGACAAGGAGATAGACTCATGGCCTGTCATGTCCCAGTCAGTATGCTTGTCTGTAACAGACTAAAATGTATGTTGTGCCTCTGGAGCAGGAGGCGAGAGGCAGGATGTCATTTGGTAGAGCAGGCAGCCTGTGATTCTTGCTGGGATACTACGGCTCCAAATCTTTTCTGCTATGGGTTTCTATTTTTGTCGTGAACTATCTTCTCTTCTCTAAATTACCACAAAACTTTTGTACAAAAAATATTTGCTGAAGCACTGATATTATGGCAAATTGCTCAGGTAGTGCTTACAATGATCTAAAAGGGTCTGTACTTTCAACAGTGACTAGGGAATTTCTCTATAACAATTTTTAAGTCTCCAGCTTGAAAACCAGCCTACTTTGTGGATGTTGAATTACATAGCACTAACATTCCTCATTCCCAAACCTGACCAGCTAAACTTGCTTTTGAAATACGCAGGCTGTGGTGCTTATGCAAATAACTGCACATATTTTATCATTGCATATTTAAGTATTTAGTTTGATACTTGTAATTGCACACACATATGCATACATACATAGAAAGAGAAAGAGAGAAAGAGATACATAACTACCATGACAGATGCCATTCTATAACTCCAGAGTCATTATGGTTTTCTACAGAATGAAGGAAAAGATAAGAAAAAAGAAATATATAGTCTTTTTTATGGTGGCCTATAGACAATGGACAATACTAGAATTTCTTTAACCAATTTGCTTTCTCCACAGATTCCAATTCTGTGTCAACTCTAATATATTTTACACTTGGCTAGTCTCATACAGTTTCTTTTTAGGCAGCTCTTTAATATGCTTTTGCAATCTGTTATCCTGCAATTTCTAATGCCTTATTATTTTATAAGGCAGCTGTTTTAATTCTGGACATCAGACACTACAGGCAGGACTTTAATACATATCCTCAACTCCTAGGTCTTGCAGTCACCTCCATCTAAATGTAGAAAAGCAGCTTGAAAATTCTGTATGTATTCATGGGTTTTCTTTCTTCCAGAGCTCTAATCTGCATTACCAGGGGAAAGAGAGATGTGACTTTGGCAGGGCAGCTAGAGGCACTCTGCCTGTGAGTGACAAATGCCTGGGGAGGGGATGTTCATTATCAAGTCCTTACACCTGGTGTGATAATAAGCTTCACACTTGCACTAGCTGGTGTGTAGAAAGGAAAGAGACATGGTCATTCCTTTTCCTTACTTCAACATGCCTCTTCGGGGCATGCTGGGGGCAGCCTTAGCTGTCCTGCCTTTCCTCTCTCATTTGTACTTCAGTCCTGAAACTCATACGAAGGCAGAGAGTCTGCCCCAGGTCTTACAGCTGTAGTTTGGCTCAAATCATACCTGTCTTCTCGGCCAGTGGCCTATGTCTTGGGGTCAAATGTCCACTGACTGCACCAACAGGAATTTCACCCTGCGAGAGCATTCAGATAAGCTGTCATTGCCTCCTGCGTAGCAGAATATCCTATTTTCCATCTCTTTCCCAGCTAATGCAGCTTTGCTGTGTGACTAGCATTTCACTCCAAAGCATGGCAGATTTTTGGGAGTCCCGGATTTGCATTACTTTACTGACTTCGAGGAGACAGGTATTTGCATAACTCCCCTAAAAGATCTTCCTTATATATTCTCATATACTCATCTTCAATATTTCATCAAACTATATTGCTTTGAATAAGATAGGCAGAAGAGAGAGGTAGCTGATTAGGTGTAAAGTTCTGAATCAGTCTGGTGTGAGAATACTAAGTGCTGAGGAAGTCTTGCTGACCTTGTCTGTTCCTCACAGCTGTAATATGCCTCAGGGAAAACTGCAGAAAAATAACAACCCAAATGAAATAAAGTTCTTTAAAACCTATCCTTCTGTTTAAAGTAAGCCACAAAGTAGGTTCATTTTGCAGTGGTAATTTGGCTTTAAATTGTCTTATGCTTGAAGTAATTTCTTATCTTGTAAAAATATATAATGATTCATGATCAATGAATATTGCATACCAAAATGGAAGTAGCATTCAGATAGATGAAATATGTAATGATACTGTTGTAGACAGAGGCCCAGAGATTTCTGAGTTCTGATCTTTGGTCTGCTATTGGCTTGACTCTATATACCTTCTCATCTACAAAATGTTTACTTAGAACTATTACAAAATGAACTCATTTTGCTGTGTAAATTGCTAGTAAGGAATAACTTGTTTGAATAAACAAGGGCTTTGTTTTCTGTTCTCTTTACTACTCTCTCTATTCAGGAGGATTTTTTTTTTAACATATATGTTTGTCTGTTCCAAATTATTTTGCTTAATTTTTCATTATCCTTGATGCGTGCATGCTGTACCGTAGCAGGTTTTTGGGGAGCATTCAGCATTCAAAAATTCTGCATTTAAGTTATTAGTATGTAAACCTCACTGTAAAGATGGCAAGACTTTTGATTTTCTTCCCTCACTGAGTACAGCTCTTGTTGTCTAATATCTACTGAAAATATTCATAGCTACTGCAGGATCGATATTGGTCATCTGTGATTTTTTTTCCTAATGTTTGCATACAGTTAATTATTTCTCTGTATAATTCTGTGGTCTGATTATTTGTAAATATGTGCTTGAATGGACACAAAGGGTACAATCACAGGCACAGTAAATCCAATAAGTTTTCAGTGAATATTCATGAGTATATTCACTCTCTTAATTACTGAATGTCCAGTGCTAAGTATTGTTCTTGGTGCTTTGCTGTTTCAGCTATAGGTATATTTGAAGGTCTGAATCAAATAACACATGCAGCTGCTCCCAGATGTACTACTTTGAGAATAATCTGAACTCATTTGCTATTAGACATTTAACTGGTTTCTTCCCTCCATGAGCTACTCATTTGAACTACAGTAATCATGTAGTAATCATAATCTCCTATTGAGATAAAGATAAATGTAAATATTGAAACAGTGTATAACACCTTAACTCCATTTCACTATTCTCCATGTATTAGAGCTACCAGTGTTTATAATCTTTTATGGAAATTAAAATAAGTATAAATTGCTGAAATACTGCACATGGGCAAAATGTCAGATTTGTTGCATTATTAAGTAATTTGCATTAGTTCTGAATCATAGAAAACAATAGCTGCTAAGTTAATTGCTAGGAAACTGCAAATGTTCCCTGGAGAATTCAAGCCTTACACTCATGTTGAGACATTTCTCCCTGGATATTTCAATTAGGAACATTATTGTTATTTAAAAAAAGATGTTTTATTATGTTATCATTTTTTTAGTTTTGCTTTATTAAATCATTTATATGTATTCAGGCAATTTTGAGGGTATTTCTCTATCGAAATAATCCAACTGCTATGTTGGGGATTTTAGAAATAGCTGTAGTTTTGACTCCTTGATGTGAGTCAAAATATGTATCATGATTTTCAGACGTTAGTGTGATTATTTCAAAAACATGATTGGGTTTAACAGAATTTTCTGAAGGCATTTCTAACAACAGACATCATGCACAACGTCATTTTTATAGAAAATTGCTTTACGTTGCCATCTGGTGGTGCAAATTCGGTTGTTGAAAGGAAACTAGAAACTGATCTTGCTGTTGACAGTAATACTTTGTTCTTTAGCTAAGGTTAGAAGGGTTTGAAATTTTCTGAAGATCTACATACTTCAGCCTAAAGGAAATAACCCCTAGATGAAGATTCAAATGCAGACTCATATGATCAGTTACATAAATACCCAATATTGTCATGGGTTCTCTAGATTACCTTACCTTTACTGTTTATCTACTATAAACCAAACGTTCTCTTTGTCATGACTGTTTTCTACTTCTTCATAAGGTCTAGTATAAATATTAAAAACTTTTAGAAACCAGATGGAATTCCATGTTCAAATTTGACATACCTGCACTTGCTTTTTGGCACATATTCACGGAGGCCTAAAGTTTTAAAAAATCAAGTCCTACATATTCTGGACAGCAGGAACAACGCCTGTTCTTAGACACACATAGTCACTTGCTGCTGTCAATAGATTTCTGCTGTCTTATAAATTAATTTAGTCCCACAGAAAATTTTTATTTGCCATCTTCTGTAACAATAGCCTTTGACAGTGACATAATCCAGTCCCACAGATTTGTCCCCACTCAGCCAATTTTGCTTATATATGAATGATAAAAGATGTAAGAATAGCAAGATTTACTCTGTAAAGTTAAATTACTGTTTCACAGTAACCAAGGAGGCTGTAGGCACTGCTTCCCCAACAAACCTATAAAATCTTGAAAGTGTTTGTATAATATCGATTTTTTTTTTCTTTAAAACAGTGTGCTGAAGACACAAGAGGGCTAGCCTTTGTACGTGTAAATTATATAACCTTAAACATCAACAAATCTCTTCTTCCAGTAGAATTTTTTTTTGAGTAAGATAGATGTATGTGATTGTTCACCTGGGACTTCACAATTGTTGCTGCTTTTACTAGAGGAGTTGCTCACACAGCTCAGAAATAAGCATAGCTGCCAGCCTTTAAGATAAGTATCTATGCTATAGTGTTATGTATGATAGATCTGTGCCATGTGGAGGAAGAAGCTGGCTAGAGAAAGAGCCTAGCTTTGGTCTTCACGGTCCTTGAAAAACAATTTACTACTGTGCAGTCCTTTCCAAAAATGAACATGTTGCTGTTTGGAGGGAGTTTTATGAGCCTGGAGGGGAAGAGGAACATGGTTTTCCACCTGTGAGGGGAGCTCCAAGAGGACAGCCTAATCATGTACAAGATGGAGGGCAGAGTTTTAGCCACAAAGTTCTCTGGCCTTTTGTCCCCATTCCAGGCATCCTCCACAAGCACCCCATGCTGCGTGCCTGCCCCTGAGTAAGGTCTTCTAGGAGTTACATGTGTGTTACTGCCAATCATGGTGTGAAAGCCTCATGTGATAAAAACCCAAGCTTTATTTTTGTATTAAATGTGAAACTATCGGTGCCATGAAGGAAAGGGAAGAAATAACAGGAACGCCTGGTGATGTCCTTTAAAAAGGAAGGCCAATTGGAAGAGGGTTCAGCTTGCTCCTTTTTGGGAGCCCACATCAAATGCTGTGCAGTTGGGTCCTGACAGGTCTAGGGAAGGGAATTATTAAGACAGATGGGGACAGAGTCAGGCAGCAGCTGTTGCGCACAGCCTGCTATCCCCCAAGCACTGTCAGGTTTATGAATGGAAATCCATGTGGTAGCTAATGCTGCTGGGGCATGTGGCTTTAACCTTTCCCTCAGAAGGAAAATAGATGCAATAGTACTAAGAGATTGTGGGTATAGAAAGGGATTTGAGACAGCTCTGCTGCCTGCAGGTGGACCAGATGGATAGCACTGTGAGGCTCACAGTTTCTGAGGTTTCAGCGGGTTTTTGCTGTTGTTGTTGTTATGGTTGTTTTAGAGATGTTCAACTTGGAAGACAGAGAAGCCAGTGTTCTCGCTCACTGGATGTTACAGAGCTTAAAGCAATACAGAATCTCTGCAGTTCACCAGTTCCTATTCTCAATTAGTATTGTCTTCATGATTTATCATTGGGACTCCTTCATGACTGGTGTCACAAACTATGTTACTTGCCCTGTAGCTCAGGAAGTATCTAGCTATTTAAAACCTGTAAGTATTTATCCATAATTGTTCCTGTCAATATGGAAAGCCCAGAAAGTAACAAAAACTCTGAGCAATTGATTGAAGCTGGTCTCACTACCAGGAAGAAATTTTGCAGTCTATTTCTCTCTCACGTTTCCATTAAGTTAAGTCTTCAAGTCTGGGCAGTTTCTTCCCTCATTCCTTCATGTCTCTGCTTATATGGAAAGTCCCTCCAAACTTGTAGGCATGCATTTAGTAGCAATTTTACCTCCAAGATCCATAAAAGGAAGATCTAGACAGTTATGCTGCTCATGAGCATGCTCTTTCTGCCCATCATTCTCCCACTGCTTTTTGCAAGATGGAACTTAGTGATTTTCCTTGTTGAAGGCAAGGAAAATACTTTGAGATTTAAGTACAAGAACAGAATAAAATAATTTATTCTCTGAGCCCTGAGGCCTTTCATTTAACAACCTTATTTATTGTTCTTCAGTTCTTATTAGTCTAAATATTTGTTTTTGTCTACAGAACTGAGTCAGGAAGAGAGAAAAGAGATTCTTTCCAGAGGGGGTGGAGAAGGCCCAGGACAACCTATCCTTATCATATGACAAAATGGAGAGATAGATCTTCTGTCTCAGGCTGAGGTGAATCTCTTTCTCAGGTCTGAGAAAGACTTCACCTCTTATTTGTCTTCCAGTAACCGCTGTAAGACAAGAAATGTAAGGCTATGATTTGTACCAAGCCCAGCAGCTGTACCAAGTCCAGTAACTGAGCCTGAAATAAAAGTTGGAGCACTTGAATATTGTACAAGGACAGACATGTGGAAATCCCAAGAGCTATAACATAAAATGTTGAGATCATTAGAATAGAATAGAATAGAATAGAATAGGATAATTTCAATTGGAAGGGACCTACAACAATCATCTAGTCCAACTGCCTGACCTCTTCAGGGCTGACCGAAAGTTAAAGCATGTTATGAAGGGTATTGTCTAAATGCCTCTTAAACACCGACAAGCTTGGGTCATCGACCATCTCTCTAGGAAGCTGGTTCCAGTGTTTGACCAGCCTCTCGGTAAAGAAATGCTTCCTAATGTCAAGTCTAAACTTCCCCTGACTCAGCTTAGAACCGTTCCTATGCATCCTATCCCTGGATACCAGGGAGAAGAGATCAGCACCTCCCTTTCCCCTTCCTCAATGCATTATCCACGCATATAACAGGGAAGAGGGCATCTTCTTACTACTCTCTAGCTAACAAGTCTTTCCTCTCACAGAGAGAAAATAAAGTGCTTAGAGTGGACTAGAGAAGGAAAAAGTTGATCCCTAACACACTCAGATGCACATAACCTAAAACATTATTGAGTTCCCTCATTGCATTCTGGTCTTAGTTCAAGACAGTGGGGATGACGATCAGTCTCCTGTGAAATGTGCTACAGGAGCTTCATGACTCCAATGAGCCAGAAGCCCTGGAAACATGCTATATAAAAGATGGTATGTTGATTCCTGAAACTGCTATGACTCAGTAATAGCTTCTTAGGAAGGGTGATCCTTACTGACTCAGCAGTGCTACACCTTTTGTCACTTTACTCCCATCGACTGCAGTCCCAAAATTACCTTAACCAAAAAAGAAAAAAAAAAGTAGCATAGCACAATATGTCTTTGGCAATGCTTTTGTTTAGCAGCTGAATGTTCACAGAGTTCCCCTGAGAAGAAAAGGCTTTTTTTTACTTTATGTTCTGTAGTATCTTTTTGCCACACAAAAGGTGAATATAAGTGGAAGAGAAAACATTAAAGAATGTAGCAGATGTGTACCTGGCTGCACATAAAAAGAAATGTCTGTTACTAAGCTCTTATTGACATAATTGTGGTACAACCAGCTAAATAATAATTACATATATATGTTCTCCAACAGTGTATCAAAACCAATCCAAGAAGTTCAACCCGAAAGTTTATTGTGATACTTTATTCTGTACTGCAACTATTAACCACTAAGCAGAAAACTGTAATCTAATTTTGTAAGATCTACAGCAGGAACCATAAAAGGCTCCTTACACACACTGAGCTACCATATTACAGTTACAAAAGTGAGGACAAAGCTTGAACTTAACTTGACACAGTTTGCATTATTTGTTCTTTCTGTGTATGGGGTGGGTTTTTCCATCCATATCTCACATTCTGTTGCTTTTTTCTAACTGCTCTCTACATTTATAATGCCATCTCTTCTTACATTATGTGCTTTAAGATAGCTCTTCCTCACTAATTAAAATAACTGCTTCTGTTAAAATATTACTGCTTTAAGTAAAATGAATAGTCTGCTGATTAGAATAATTCATTATAATGCCAGACCAAAGGGAAGCATAACCTTTTAGAGTCTGAAGTAAAAGTAGCAATGGTAGTACTTAAACTCTTTCTTGAGTACCTCTGCTCTAGCAAGGCTTCCCCATCCCTCACTTCAACAACATTGCAAAACAAATGTGCCTTTGGTACCTGGCAAACACGTAAAGGTCCAGGCTTTGCAACCTGCAATAAAGCTGAGTAGCCGCTGAGAATTAATGAATACTGGCGATGGTTGTACAGTATGACTCACGATGAGGAACAATATCATAATCTAGTTTCTCGTTTACTAAGTAAAATAATTCAGACGTGGAGAAGGCACTTTTTACCGCTGTGCTTCAGTTGTACAACAAGGGACCTCAGTGGTATCTTATGATGGGAAGGATGTGTGCCAAGGCAAGGTTGCCCCTGCATGCTTAAAATCAGAAAGCTGAATGAGAAGCTTCTCTACCTGACTGAAAATGTTGAGTCTCTGCCATCCTGAGTTGTGCCTAGTATAGCCATTACCTGCAATATTGTAAAGCTTCCGCTATCATGATCAGGTTAAGGGTTAAAAATAAGAAATCCTGTGTCATGGATTAAACAATGGAGCTATTGCACAGAAAAACTCCTTGTTCATTGTATCTTACTGTAATGATACACTCAACCATGGTTCTTCAAATGGGCATTTGCCCTTTATACTTCCTTGACTGAATGGACTCCAACTTTTGCTGGCTGAGTCATTTCAGCAAAGTGTCTTGGTTCTCAGTCACTAGCTGAGTAGCAGACAGTCAGGATAGTGGTCTCAGTTGGGTACTTTGTGCATGAGTATTATTCACATAAGTGGAATCATACATCTAAAAAAGACTTAATGGCATCTGAAAAAATGAAAACAGTGTATTACAGTTTTCATTTTGCTCTGACAACATTAAAGTAATGTTGCTTCTCTAGTAGTTTCCACTGTGATTTATCTAGAATAAAGATGATTTTCAATAGCAAAAGCCAATGAAAAGACAGAAAAGAGACAAAAGGAAGGAAGAGATGCTGCGAAACAATTTCATTCTTCCAGTGACATACTTTGCCCTGTGACATGTCTTTGCTGACTCTGCTTTTGTATTCTTGATGTAAAAATGCCTGATGGACAATTTATCCAACTGGACGAATGAGTTTAGAGTGTTATACTTGAAACTGAAGAAAGAGCAAGCAAAACCATCAGCTTGGATATTGTCAGGGCACAGCGTGGGCCAGATGACTCAGGAGAAGTGGGGGCTCCCAGGGGCAGACAGGGCAGGAGGTGGTGGGACAGGTCCTGGCTGGTGACGCCCTGCCCTGCCCACCCCAGTGCAAAAATTGGACTATAAACAGCATATTGCTACCTAGGCCACTGAAACCATGAGGGAGAGAAATCTCTCTTTCTGTTTGCTTATCTTGGCATAACGGCTTTGCTCCTTTCCTTGAACTTCTGTGTCCAAAAAGAAGAAAGAGGGAGAAAATGACAGGCTTTGGCCACTATGGTCTTAACAGTTAGGGACAGTTCACTTTGCATGTGATGGATGTTTAACAATTACTAATCTTTAAATTGTAGTAGTGCAGCTGGAGAGGAAAGAGGAAGCTACTCAGAAGATAAATGAATATGGCAGTTAATTAAAGATATATAGTTTCCACTTGAAACAGCTCTGTGCTTTTAAGGAGGAATTGTAGGTGAGGCGGAGGAGAGCTTGAGAAGAATAAGAAAAGGACTTTGAAAAAGGGGAAAGTACAATTTCTGAGTGGTGTAAAGGAGAGGAATTGCAAAATACAGCGCAATTCCACTGAGCACTGAGTGAGATCACAGTTTAGAGGCAGGTATTGTGTTGCTTTACGTGGCTCAGCTTAATGAAAAAGACAAGGAAAAAAAAGAGGTAATTTGGCAAAAAGTGAAGAGGAATAGCTGTTGAAGCGAAATGGAATGAGAGAAGCTTCATGGAAATTCTACTGTATTATGAGGCCATATCTTCTGCCCAGAAGTAAACAGAAATTTTGCTAGTGAATTCAAAAAGAGCAGGATCATGCCCACGGTATTCAGGCAAAGATTAGATTGGAAAGGTTTAGATTTGTTCTTTTTTTCCTCCCCTCTAACAACAGAACAAAACCAAGTCCTTGGTGACTAATGGTTTTGACAGACTACTTCATATGCCAGCATCTAATAAACATTTTACAAAAAGTCAGAGAAGAAAAAGACAATTTATTGGAAATAATTCTTTCCCACTTAGAAGTAAAATACCTCTGCTTTTCTAGACCCTGTTGTAGTTTCTGCCAGGCAGAACTATGTGCATATTATCTCTGTCAAAGAAAAATATTCTGAGCACAGTCATCCAATTAAACAAATTGCCTATTAGTCACTTGGATGTCAGGAAATTGAGGCAAGCTCAATAAAGACATGTCATGTAGAAGATGTGTCATCTAAAGAAGTGGATCCCAGCACTTCCTCCTTTCCCCTTGCTTGTTCAACTCTTCAGACCCAAAAGTAATTATAGGAAATAAGCTTTTTTGTCTGTATTTCTAGATTTTATGCTGACCTAGGTGCAGGCTTGTGTTTAATCTGTTGTCACCCAGTGAGATGTTGAAAGTCTGGAAAGAAACCATCACCTCTGTTCCTTTGTGTGTTGGAGACACTGGAGGGCAATGGGCCCTATCTGAGGGAACTGCTGGATGTACAGGTTTAGCTCAACTCTGGAGGTACGTAGCACGTGGCTGAAGAGGAATAAGTGGCAATTTTTACTTCCTTATGTCATCAGGATCAATCATACCAAAGGGTTGTGGGATTTTTTATTTCGCTTTGCTTTGCTTTTTCTCATTCTTGCAGAATAACATCAAAAAACAAAACAACATACTACAGAAGAGAATAAAAATAAGCCAAGCAGATTTTTGTTTGGCTAGGATAGAAAATTATTTTAATAAACTATCTTTTCCTCCTGATTTTTCTTCCTGCCATTTTTTCAGTAACACACTTGGGCACTCTGTCAAAATTACTATCCTCTTTGGTCTTAGTTTTACCCCTTGTTTGAGGGAAAAGAAACAGCAGAGAAAGTTGGCACATCTCTGCATATTATGGTGTCAGCAGAACCTCCACCAGATGCACATGCACATCAGTCAGTACAGAAATAGCTGTATGTGTGGGAGAGGAAAATGCACTACCCATCTGGCTTTGAGATTTTATTTATTCAAGTTTTATTAAATTGCAAATAGTATTTAACATATGACTAAAGGTGGGGGGGTTTTGTCTTTTTTTTTTTTACTCTACTTCTCTACTGCCTTATTCCAAATTGCAAATAGTATTTAACATATGACTAAAGGTGGGGGGGTTTTGTCTTTTTTTTTTTTTACTCTACTTCTCTACTGCCTTATTCCAAATGAAATGCCTTACAGCAATGAGTACATCCGAGCCAGCATTGCTCAGTGCTTCTGTCTCAGCTGTTGCTGGAGATGCAGTGACTAGTCACCGGATGCTTCCAGGATCAACAGTAGACACTGGGGCAAACCTCCTCTCACAGGTACTATGGAAGCTTAAAGACAGAGGGAAAAGTACTCCAGAAATGAGAATCCTCCTCCCAAATGGCAGAAGAGGTCACAGCCGTCTGGGGAAAACTGGGTAGGAAGAGAGCAGAAGAAGCTGATGTTTGGTTGTTGGATGATGCCCAAGAGAATACCAGGCTCCAGACATCTCTTCTTCTTTGTAGATTGCACTATAACCTAAAAAGAGAACTAAATAAACTGCTTTTGACTAAAATTTAGTCTTAAAGCAGCTGTTCAGCATACTTATTTCTTTAGAAATTAATAGTGTCATCTGTCTCTAAAGCAACTTGGTGCTATGTATCAATAAGAAAAATCAATAAGAAATCAACACAATACAGCAGAGTCCTTATTTATTAACAAACAAGCCATATTTCTTACCATGAAATTCAATGAAAAGTCTGCCCAAACAAATAACATGTACTGTGCCCACAGCCTGGCAAATGCAATCTTTGTTGAGCTGTCAGGATATAGGTCAGGCACTGAGCAAGAACTTGCTCCACGACTAGATTTCACAAAATCACTGGGCAGATCCACCAATAGTGTGTTGTTTATATGTTGTATAAAAAGGCAGTTTAGGGCTGATCCTGTAACTACCCTGACTGAGTAGTGTTTTGGAAGACATTTGTCCTAGGTTTGTAATTTTTGCTGTACATATGTGCCTTAGCTTAAGTTCAAGTTGTCCATGAGGATTGTCCTAAGCACAATGTGTAGCAAAAGTCTAACATTGAGTAGCACTGTAACAAGGAGAAACAACTGCATTTTACCCTTTGGGATAGACAGACGTAGGAGGATGCAGGCTGGAGACCACAAGCTATCATGCTGAAGCTGTGACAGAACTCCAATCCATTACAAGGTTGAACCCAGTAAAATTGCTTTCATGTTTATACCAATCTGTTATGTGCGACTAATGACATCTAGATTCCCTGCTTTGTTGATGCAACAGTGTCTCAGGATCCAGTTCAAATAGCCTTAATAGACTAGAGAATTCCCAGAGGACAACTGAAAAAAGTAATTTCAATTTCATATACCTCCCAGTGTCTCACTTCCCAATTACCGAAAAGGAAGATAGGTGTTCAGAGCGGAATGAGAGCAAGGGATGGGGTATTTGGGTGGAGCATCACTGCATTTCATGCAGATTTTGGGCTGGATGCTCAGCTGATTTAAAATATCACTGTCTCCTTGGCTTGTGTCCCTTTCCTCACCTCTTCCAGATTCTCCTCACTGCTCTGACAATGCTGGCAATGTGAAAAGAATATCCTCATGTGGCTGCCCCAGTACTCCAGTTCCAGCTCCATGTGCTGGTGTCAGAGTATGTCAGGAGAAAGGGACATACCTCAATTGCTGATGTGCCAAAGTGATCCTTAGATGCTGCAAACACTTCCAGAGGGCTGCGGCTGTCAGAGCCAGCTAAAATAAGGCTGGAGTTCAGCTGTGATGGCTGGTAGTTCCAGTCAAATTAAGTTATTGAAAAATGGGAGAGCAGTGAAAGCTATAGCTGGCAGTCCTAATTTCAATTACCCATGATTAGGCTATATACAGAATGTTTCTGAACTTGAAATTCACATCTGTTCATTGAATAATGCTAATCTCAGCTATGAGGGTCTGGGAATCTGTCTTCATGAAAGCGCTTGCTTGCCAGGTTAGCAAGCTGCCGAGCGTGCCTACTCCTTCCAGAATACAGGTTATTCCTGTTGTTAGAAGCCATTAATTTTTGGATCTCAAAGAAGCTTCATACAGTTTTCCAAACTACTGTGGAGTTTCTGGGTTATATTCTCCCGTATTTTTGCAGCAGACTGTAGTCATACTTCATATCCAATCTGACATATTGTGGTTTTGATGCACATGAAGGAAAAAAGCATCTTTATCTATTGCCAAAAGCTTTAGTACATTTATATGTTGCTATCTCTTCACACAGTATTTTACCATCCCTGAAAAGGGTTCAGATTTTAGGATTAGTTGCACTGAAGGAACACTAAGGAAAGAAAAAATTCCCTGTTCATATTGTAGTATGACCTTTGATATACTAGTCTGTTGAGAAGTCATTTGGATAGTTATTGTTTCAGGTGAAGAAGTCATATTTGGTATTGACCATCAAAAGATGATATGGAGAAGGAACAGTGGGAGCACCTCTTGACCTCTGTTTATGCTGAGAGTAAGAGAACATCTACAAAATGAAAGTGATTTTCTAATTATAATTATAATATTAATTTCTTAATGCCTTTCATCTTCAAGAGACTAGAAATGTGAACTAACTTGGTGTACCATGAACACTGAAAGATACAAGAAAATCATCACAGCACAGAAAAGTAAGTAGAACATAGACAGTAGCTAATCCTCATGACTGAAAATTGCATCTTCACAAAGGTTATCATTACTTTTCTGTACAATCTTCTTCCCTTTGTAAACAAAACAGTTATATAGTACCATGGGTTTGAACTGTATTTTCAACTTTGATACTTCTTATGCATACACCATCTGAAGTTTGTTTAAATACGGTGTTATTCACAGAGATCTAGTAATTACATACTTGGCCAACAAGTAGAATGTGCACATATTGTCTCTAGAAATGTCACTGAGTAGGGTAACTATTTCTGACCTCTCATTGTATTCAGAAGGAGAATGCTTTTTGGATGCAAAAGGTTTTTCTGACATTTTTAGGGTCAATTCTAGAATGTTTTTGCATAACAAAATAACACTGTAGATTTCAGTCATACACATAAAATTGTAACTCACTTGTATTCACTCTGGGCAAATAAAATGGCTAATAGTTTAGGTACAGAACTTTTTTATTGTGTGGCTGAAATGTCAACATTATTACTAGTCCTCCTGGGATAAAATGTCTGTTTCCTAATATTGCTGAAATCCTTAAAGTTACCTTTCTGTGTGCAAGGACTACATGATTGGCCCATAAAATCTTTATTTAAACACTTTGTACAGTACTGAATGATCTCATTTTATTTTGACTGCTGGTTACCCTCCTAGGAACAAAACTCCTAGAGCACTTGATTTAAATTATATTCACAGTGCACTTTAATCTCAAGCAAGATATTTCCTTATTTAAAAGCTTACTCTTAACTTGATAATGCACTGGACTGAGATGACACAGAGACAAGGCTGTCTAAATGCAAAGCGTATAAGCTGTCGTGGTTTAACCCGGCAGGCAGCACACCACACAACAGCCATTCGCTCGCTG
>NW_008795885.1:3905349-3938769 GCF_000699145.1 Aptenodytes forsteri | reverse complement strand
GTCACATGGTATGGAATATCCCTTTGGCCAGTTGGGGTCAGCTGTCCTGGCTGTGCCCCCTCCCAGCTTCTTGTGCACCTCCAGCCTTCTCAGTCGGTAGAGCATGGGAAGCTGAAAAGTCCTTGACTAGTGTAAGAACTACCTAGCAATATCTAAAACATCGGTGTGTTATCAACTTTGTTCTCATCCTAATCCAAAACACAGCACTGTACCAGCTACTAGGAAGAAAATTAACTCTATCCCAGCCAAAATCAGGACATAAGTGTTTCATCATAAAGATCAGACCTGATTCAGACAGATTAATTTTCCTCAGAACATATTTTGCTTTTGATCAAGGTAGTCTGTAGCATTATTAAATGTGTCACCACCATGAGATCATCTCTGTCTTTGCAAGCAGGAGGAGAACAGAGTGTATGGAGGTATAGGAACAGTACCTTTTCAGATAGGGGTGTGCAGCTTTTTCCCCTCAATCACTCTTCTTGTGGTTTGGATGCTGCATTGCATGGTGTGTCTGTACAGGCATGCTGGGACCAATGGGTGGTAAACTGAGCTGGGAGAGCATACTGGCAAGTCTCCAGCCCATGTAGTAGGAATGGGTCCCAGGAGCTGATGGGGCTTTTGAATTTGAACTTATGCAAGGATTTGCTGGACCATTTGCCTCACTTGCTGAAGGAAAGGAAAAGAAGAAAAAAAAATTCCTGAAATCAGACATATCATCATAAGCTGCTTGGAATGAGATGATGGCAAAAATTATCCATCTACAGAGAACTATAAATAAATCATGTAGGGTTTAATTCTGCTTTCCATAGCTTGCTTCTGTGTCAATGCCTTTGTTTCTATCAATATAGTTAAAAAAAAATGCATTCTCATTTATCAATAATACAAAACCATGAACATAAGGTAATAATTCACATTGTTGTCCTTTTGGATGTTGTCTCATATTTAGGAACACTACTTCTAAGTCAAGGTACTAAATCTTAACTTTCTCTAATCTTAAAAGGTCCTTGTGAGGTACTTTAAGCACCTAGTCTTTCATAAGGGTATTTAAAGACTTTAAGGACCACATGCTGGTTGGTAGCTGTGTGTGTAGGCAGTTTGGCTTCGCCAGCCAGGGGACGATGAGATCAGGCGGTTTTGTGAACAAGTGGGTAAAACAGACCTTTTGAGTACATGATTGGCCCATGTGAATTGATCACATGCAGAACTGCTAATGTTGGCTTTATATAGGCAAATGAGATGTGTAAAAATGTGTATACTTAGTTTCAGTGACTGGAAATTTTACTCTTTTCATTTCAGTAGGATGGTGTACAACTCCATAATGGCTTTTATAAACACAGGTAATATAACCTATCTCCAAAAGACCAAAATCACCCCTCATTTGAGGAGCATGTTGGTTTCATAAAGGAGACAGATTACAAACTCTGTCTGTATTTCAGAGGAGACAGAGGAGGCTCTTTTCTCTTCCCATTTATTTAAGTGTACTTTTCCATAACAAAAACACAAGCCCTTCAGCATCATGTTTCCCTTCTTGTTCATCTCAAGTTGGTGAGGATGTCCTTGCCTATTTTTTAATTACTTTTCTCCTCTAAGTTAAAACATCAAGTGAGATGCCCATAAGGCATATTTTTCTTGGCCATAATTCGATATAGTAATTGAAGCTGTTAGTGTCAAAATGTCATGTAATGTTATAATCAGCCACTTTTTATGTACATAACATAATTGTTCTTTCTTGGAAGTAAATAGGATGTCATAACCTGTCAATTTTACTTTAAAATACCAATGGCAAACTATTTACTGAATATTCTAAATCTTTATGCAGCTCTTTACCAGTCAGTTAGAATTCATTTTATTTGCCTATCAATCCTTGTAATAGTAAGCAGATGGAAGAAAGCATGCTTTTGTGTGTTTGTATGTCAATCATTCTTAGAATCATCCAGATCTGTTTATTTTTGTGACGTGTTTATTAATATTGTTTTGCAAGTACATCAACTCAATTAAGAAAGTTAGTAAGTGTACAACTTAGTTCTACAATTTTCTTCAGGTTCTACACATTTTAGTTTCTTTCAGAAAAGTTTTCTACTAACATCACTGTATCAGTACAGCAGTGTCAGCACTTCTGTTATAAATCTTATTTTTCTAGCATTTATATCAGCTGTAAAAATTCCTTCTGTGTTGAGAATTTGCATTTAAGTTCTCATCTGCTCTTTAGAAACAAGAGTTTGAGTATGTGTGTGTTCGTGTGTCCCGTTTCTTATGTAGTAAAGGTCAGAAATATAGTTAGATGTTTACTTTTCTATTTTTAATATTTTATAGATCTCTTCTTGGAGTTCACAAGAGAACTCTGGACACAAACCAAATACACAGGAGCTTACTCTCTGTAGTTAATGGGAAATCTGTTATTACCATAGCTGTCCTCCCTTTTCCTTCCTTTTTTGTTGTTTTGCCTTCACATTTGCAGAGGACCTGAGATAAATTTGAGAAAGGACTTAAACACTTAAGCGAGGAATTAGCAATATTGTGATTACTGATAGAAGACGTGGGGTTTGCTGCCTTCTGGTTGAAAAGGGTGAACAATATATTTCTCTCTCATTCCAGCTGGCTACTGCAGGCATGAGGTCATTAAAAGGTGGATGGCACCACCACCTTCCATGGCAGGCACTTAAAGATACGTAAGGTTATACCCCCTGGATGACTCTGGCTTAGGTACGTGTAGCCCTGGGTCAATTTCCTAAGCTTTAGAGAGAGATGAGTTTACATACATACCCTTCTTTCAGACTCAGCCAAAGGAAATAATAAAGGCTTCCTTTTCAGTGTACAGATGTTTTTTTACTCCATGGATGTGCTGTTTATCCACTGTGTAGGGTCCTGGGCACTCAGCTGTGAATTTTAGATTCCATTCTTGGGGTTGGATATCTAAAAATAAAAGCTTCAGGCTTCAGCATTGCAACATCTAAATCCTGCATTGAAACTAAACAGAGGAGCTAAGTGTCATCCTGGCCTCTTTGAGCATAGATCCAGCATTTCCACAACGATGAATTCTACATGACAAGACAGTTCATCTTGAAATGTTCTGCATGCTAAGAAAGTCCCTTATGTTTGGTGTAGGGTTAGCATACTGAGCTCCTCCTTGCCTGAGATTCTGTGTCTGTGAAAGTTTCCATGACACAGACTTTTTGAGACGCAAGCCCTAGTCACATCTCCTTAAAGCACATTAGTGCAGTATATTACAATGGTCAAAGGAGACATAAATTAGGTCAGAAGGAAATCTCTGGCTATGGTCCTAATCTGCGAGCTTTTTTTTTTATTACCTTAGATTTGAACCTTGAAACTCTTCCAT
Organism: Aptenodytes forsteri; assembly: GCF_000699145.1. Classification (NCBI taxonomy): domain Eukaryota; kingdom Metazoa; phylum Chordata; class Aves; order Sphenisciformes; family Spheniscidae; genus Aptenodytes; species Aptenodytes forsteri. The sequence goes on along the minus strand of NW_008795885.1, from coordinate 3,935,432 downwards.
TAGGACAGTATGTAGTTTTGCAGATACACCAGCAATCATCCCATGTTCTGCTAGAAATCTTTGGAAGAACAGGGTATGCCTAGAATACCATTAGTTTCCATCATTCTCAGTTAATGAATGAGCCATTGTCACCAGGGGTAGGCAAGGAGCAGCTATGGGACCCTTGAATCAATACCTGGAGTCAAGAATGCATTTTAGGCCACAAAAACAACAGGACAGGCACAGCTGAGAACTGAAGTGTCTGTCTTCAGAGGTTGGGGAGGGGGGGGGAGGTAGGCAGCCTAAAAGCTAAGATAATCGATGAATCCATGTCAGTAAAGAACAATTACTGCCATTGAACCACACAGTGCGAATCTGAACACAAACCAAAGAATTGGAAAGTTGACTTTGTCAGAAAAATTGTTTTGGTTTATGTTCCTTCTGTATCCTTTCACCAATGTAGTTTACCCACAGGAAACTATACAGCATATTTTCTATGTATTTGTGTACATGTGTATTGGTGTGTATCAATGCATGCATTTATGTATTTTTCTCTATAAAAGATCACAGTAGAGAACTCCACGAAACATTAAGAACATAGCATTTAGCCTTGTGGGTCAAAAAAGACAGGACTGAAATCACAGTTACATACATAAATGCATTGGGGTGAAGAGAGAGAAATCTTTCAATATTTCAATTTTCCTAGCAGATGGTAGAAAGTACTTAGACATGATGACTTTTCCTAGATGTGCTAGCATATGCTGCAGAATTGCCCATACAGAAAAGCCTTGCTCATTGCAAATCTCCCAGGAGCTATCACAAACAAAGCACATCAATTAACATTTGCTTATTATGTGACTGTGTGTATGTGGCAATTTTCTATTTTCCTTTCATACATTACGGCCACAATTTAGTCTGGATGACAGATACACCAGATGAAAGTCTGAGCACTTAGGGTTCTGCCCTTTTCCTTTTATTTTTAAATAGGTATACTTATCTCTTTTCTTTCTCTCTCTTTTTTTTTTTTTTTTTAATATGTTTCATAGCTGTCCAAATGTTTGAGGCTTGTTGCTAAACCAATGTCTGTAGTAGTTTTGTTGGCATGATCTCAGAGTTTGTGAAAGACAGTACAAGCAACACAGGCAGCTGCCTGGCCCAGCATTATAGCTCAGTGAACCCTGGTGCAGGTCAGATTTTCAAGTAGTTTCTACCATTATATCAGCAACTTACAGGCATGTAAATCATGCTTACTTGAGACTTGCACCTGCAAGAAGGCATGTGTCTTAGGAAAGGCATAATACAGATCAAAGGTGATTAATGTATCCCAGAAGGCTAGAGACAGCTTGTATAAAGTACAACAGAAACTGCACATAAGGGTCTGTAGAAGCAGCCCTCTTAGGAGTACAGGAATAGAAGGGACAACTGGGGTCATCTAATTCCCACAGTCCCAGGCAATTGTGCAAAAGGTTGAAATGAATCTGCAGGGTATCTGGTCCATGAACCTTGTGGCAGTGTCATAGCAGACCCTCATGGGCCAACAGAATGTGCACCATTACAAGAGCAACATTACAGGGGAAAAAATCTAGAGCTGTTTCTTGAAATATTGAAACTTTGTGGTAAGCATATATAAAAGTCATGTTTTATGTCTGCAGAGGATTGTTATTTCAGTAAGGAAATACATAGGACACTGCCATAGCAAGGTGGTTAATTTCATTTCCTTCCTGAAGGTTGAACTTTAGTTGCAGTAGTCCCTCTGTGTCTCCCCTACATGCAAACAGCACACCGTGCATCCTCTCTGGGATTCCACTTGCACTGCTATCTCTGTCTGTCCTTCAGAGAACAGGTGGTGAAAAACAAAATCGGTAAAATGTTGTACCAAGCCCAATACTTCAGCATACAAATTGCATCTGCGCGCTGCATCTGAACATTACAGAGTGCTTACTACCATTGTGGTCTGAAATTTTCTGCCAGATATTTTGTGCCAATAAAATGTTTATCGGGTAAGTGAATAGTGGCATGTTGGTCATACGTTTACACTTTAGGTGTGTCTGCTACAAAAAACAAGTGTGGTGCTCAGAGAAATGCAATCAATAGGTGGTAATAGGCACAATGATTTTTTTGCTGCCTTGGATCTCTGCAGTCCATCCTTCTGAGACCTTCTGAGACACTTCTTGCAAGTAACATATTTCTTAACCCCTAGCAATGCTTTCTGCAAGGAAAAGCTGAGTGTGAGAGAGGACTGTTTCATACAGTGCACATCAATAGTTAAAGGGGGAAAAATTGCATCCAGTGATGTTACTGACTGAAAGTTCCTCTAAGGTGTTGATGGAACATTGATGATAGCACAACTCTGCATTGAGCAATGTGATTAAGAGCTTTGACTAGTGTGGATAGAGCTAGATATTGTTTCAAGCCTGTAGAAGGCATATGTTCTTTTGTGTGTCATTTTTCCACAAGCTACTATTTTGAGGACCTACAGATGAACAAGAACTTGCCAATGCAGTAGGAGTTGCACAGTCTTGCAAGAAAGAAAGAATTTTTTTAAAAAAGCAGTTGGTGTAGATGATAGAGAGAGCGATATGATTTTTTTTTCTTTCCTTTATAGATTTCTCTTGTCCTTCCCATTTCCTTGCCATGGGGAGGATCCTATTGTCATTAAAATGCTATTTCCATCAACAGTTCACTTAAAAAAAAAAAACAAACCACAAACAGAAGGCAGACTGAAAAGGGAAACAACTGGACAAGATGGAAGCCTACAGATTTCTTTGAAAACGAATTCTCTGTTTTCATTAATAAGGAGAAAGCTAGAACTCTATGTTAACAGATATTAACATCTACTTCATCTAACTGATTGGATTAACTCCTTTGCAGTACCTACTCATTCCTACCTACTCATTCCCAGCTCTAGAAACACTATCTTTTACTCAGGGATGAAATTTGCTGGCTACTGAAAAGCTGAATCCCCTTTTCTGAGCTGCCTGATGCACAAACACATTTCTACATGCTGAGAGGAAAGGAGCCATTAAATATCACAACCCCCCATGCTGAGCGCAGGTTTGGGAACTTCAGGGATTGCAGGCAGTGCACTAAGTCAAGCGCCTGTAATTTCAGCTCTTTCACCTTCCATGAACTCACTAAATTGCTTTGCCTCTTTGACCAACCTCAGTGCTTTCCCCATTTGAGCAGTGCAAGTATTTCCAGGAAGGAAAAGAAAAAATTAAAAAAAAAAAAGTTCTTACCACTATATATTGATAACAAGAATATACTTCAGTGTTGTCTTGCGTTATTTCTTTGGAATTTCATGAGCACCAGACATAGGATTCCTGCCTTATATCAGCCTATGGAGAAAGAAATCATATTAGTGAATATTTTCCTCTTCATAGAAAATGGTGTGGACAGTAGCCTAAAAGAGATCTGTTTGGGTTGTCAGAAATACACAGGCCATCAAAGGGGTGATACATTTATGGGTCCGCTGACTCTCCACAACAGTCACAATACCCTTCAAACATAGACTTGGGAGCCAGTCACGCCAAACCCAACATGACTCCAAAGCACTTTATCATCCCTGGGAGTAGCTTCAGTCAAGATCTCATAATGAACTGAATGCATTAATTCCATTTACGCGCCTGAACATTTTCATGACATATACATTTCAGGATATGAAAAAAGGCTGTCATGTTAAGGTTTGAAAGTTACTCCTGTAAGCCGAAAGAAGTGCTTATCTCACAAAAAGTAGTTTTTCTATACTTCAGAAAGCACTGGGTTGCTTGTTACATCTTCTGTTTACTGCCTACGAGCTGTCTCCAGCTAGTCATTTCAACACCACTAATGAGTTCAGAACTAGGAGGGGAACAGACAATAATCCAGTGGGAGAAGTATCAAAACTACGTAATGGATCAAGAAGTCTTATAGTGAATGGACTACAAACCAGGTCAGAAAAAATAACTTTCAATGAAGGTAAAGTTAGAGATGTGAAGAATCCAAGCCCCCTGTAGGAGCTGTACCCAGCTTTCAGTAAGTATTTTGCCATGTGAAAAACACCCAGAGAAAAAAGTCTTTTGGCAGCAATATGGGTAGGGGTAGGTAGAAACAAAAAGTCTCTCTCTTCTCTCTACAAGCCTGGCTCAAATGCTTTTATAACCATGTTCTCAGCATTTGCATTGTGGGATGAAATTTTTAGGTACTAACTTAATCCAAATTTCATTCTGCTGAGGGTGGATAGCTGGCAAACGTCACATAAATAAGATATTTCAGGAATCAACATCTTAATACAACACCCCACAATGTACAAAGGCTTCTTCTCCATTACACTCTATTGACCAAGTTAGTAATTTAGAGTGTGAAGGAGCAACCTCTTCCATGACATGTTGCAGGACAATGTAAGATTCTGCTGGGGACAGATGTGCATGTACATTCCTCCTGCCTCCAGCTGATGTATTTGAAACATTTCTCTCCCATACAGAGAACTTTCTGCAATTCCAAAAGAAGGTAGAGGTAATGCTAAATACAACCAGTTCCTTCCTGTGTGTTTAAAAGCATTACATAAGTCTTACTTGGCTGGGGTTTGAAAACTCCTATATTGTCAGAAATATTCTCATTGTATTCTCAAACAAGGAAAAATAGTACATTTGTTACACTTGGCATGTATAATACAGGGAGGGAACAATCTTCATCGTCTTTCAGAACTGAAACAAACCATTCAGGAAAGTCTCATGTTGTTGCTGTGAATACAGAGTGTTTTTCGGAATTCCAAATCATTTTACTATGTTGGTAGCAAAATCTGCAGATTTTGCTCTTTTTGAGCTCTAGTATGTCCGCAACATTCTATGTGTCAGAATTTACCTGCATTTTAATGAGAATGGAATTTACTAATATTTAAGGACATGTAGAAAAACAAAAATTCAGGATAAAATATGGGGAAAAAATGGTCCCTCTAAATAGACACCTAACACATACATGAAGCAAAACAGGCACTAATCTGCAGCAGTAAGCATGCAGGTCAGCAAGTGTAATACATACTCACAGTTGTCCTGTACAAATCTGTAGGCAGGCTGGACAGTCTAGTTCTTTCTTTCATAGTATGTAACAGCCCCAAATGATTTGTCTTCTAGTTCAATGTTGTTTAAGATTTTGAGCTAATAGTAATATGCTATTTTTTTATAAAATATTAAAAGTCAGAATTTTAAAAGCAGCAGTCAGTGGTTCCTCTGACTTGATTCTTTAAAATTACCACTGTATTTGCACTGCCTTTAGGGCATAGCAGAGTGACGTGACTTTCCCAAGATTTCACCGAGCAAGCAAGTAGAGCTGGGGTTGCAAATCATTTCTATGTCGTAGTTTAGAGATCTAGCCAAAGGCACCATGTAATTTTGGGAGCCTGATATTCCCATCTTCTCCTACAGGCTAATCTCCCTGGCTGGGCCCTGTCTCCCAATTCACTAAGCATTACAATATATCATAGGAATTAAATACAGACCTTCCTGTGTGATAGGAGATAAAGCCATGACTTACAAGAAAAAAAAAAGAAAGATCATCTGAGCTACACCTTCCATGAGGAAATGTGACAAGGGAAATGTTGTGTGTATTCCTTTATTGAACTAAATAACAAGTGTTTCCTTTTTTTTTTTTAAGACTCATTCTAATTGTCTTTGAAATAAAGCATAATAATGTTTTTATTTGTATTTTCTAAATGGCAAATTGAATGTTTTTTGCGGGTTCAAAATATTCCTGTATATCATTTAGATTTTTACAGAAAATGCATTTTCAATAGAAAAACTGTTCTGATGGGATATTTCTAGAGTATGTGAGTTGTGGATAAATTTTTTAGCAACATAGAAATTGTTGGAGGCCTGTAGGAACAGAGGAAGAAGTTGCTATTGTATATCTAGAGAGATGCCTTTCTGTGATATGAGTTGATCCACTATTTGCTCCATTTTTCTCCTCTTCTTGGACCTCTGTGTAATGCATCTGACGGGCCTATTTGGAGAAGCTTATGGTGGCAGTCTTAATAACAATGATGTTACAGATTTTTTCCAGTTTTCACACTGTGGTAAAAAAGGTGTATCTGCCACAATTTAAAAAGCAACTCCACTACATATCCTGGCAGAAAATTTAAAGCTCCTATTACAATCTGTTTGACTGGTCTGCAGACCTGTCACAACTCGGAGCAGCATTGCTGATTGGCAATAGGAAACCCCTTGCTTTAGTAGTTCAATTTTTCATTATTTTGCAACAAGCCTGAAGAAACATATTTATCAAGCCACTTAATTGAGAAGATACATTTATATTCTGTCTCTAGGTAAGTGTTATTTGGGAAAAAAAATTCTCCTTTCAAAGATTTTAACCAAAATCTCATTGTACTTCCTTGCAGAATTTGAAAATATTATTCCAAGAGAAACTGTTTTCCATAGGGACAAGATTAACCTACTGTATGCAGACACATTTCAGTGAGAGAAGCAGCTGCTTATTCCAGGTTTGAATTAAATGCATAGAAGTGTTCATTATTCATCTTTAGGAAGCAGATAAAGTCATGTCTGGTAGCTTTGACCTAGCGTATACCTGAGACAAGCAACTGGTTTATAGCCTGATAAGCTTCAGGAAGAGCAAGAGGCCATCTTCAGCTTTTGCTCCTGCTCCCAACACTGTGGACATAAACCCAGATTCAGAGGAAATGACCCCACAGCAGAAGGACTCTGTGGTGCCCTCCGTGGGTGTCTGGAGGACTGTGGGGGGTGCACAGGCTGCACAATGCTCCTTACAGCCTATGGTGGCACTGTGCGTCCTCAACTACAATCTGCTGGGTGCTGAAACACATGTGAAAAGGTTCTTGATTATGCCTCAAACCCAATCATTAGACTCTTTATCACTCCGGGCTGCTACTAGGCATGAAAGACTGTCACCTGCCAGTGTTCAAAGAGCCCTAGACTCAGCATTTGCTGCCTGCTCTGCTCCTTCTAAATTAGCTATTACCATTCTGGAAAAGAATTTTCTGTCACTGGGTACTTTTTTCAGGAAATGTTCTGCTCATTGCCAAGCAGCAGTCAAGAAAGAAAATAGGAATTATTAGGAAAAGAACAAAGAAGAAAGTGAAAAACATCACTATGCTACAATAAATATACAATTTGCCTACATCCTGAATGCTTAGTGTCACTCTGGTAACCCTCATTTCAGAGTCAGAAAGTTATGATAAAACTACAAAGTATACAAAAAAAAAAAAAAGGAAAAAAAAAAGACCAAAACAGATCAACAGATGCATGGAACAGCATTTGTATGAGAGGACACGTTGGGCTAGGAGACTTCAACCCGGATAGGAGGCAACAAGATATATGACAGGGGTCCATAAAATCATGAATAGTTTGGAGAAGGTGAATAAGAAGGGACTATTCACTATTTCTTATAATACAAGAGCTACGGGTCACCCAATCAATCATGAAGTTTAAAACACTCAGTGGAAATACTTTATCACTTAATGCATAAATTATGCAACATAGTTCCGTAGAGTGTTGTGGAGGTCGGTAGTGTAAATAGGTTCAGAAATAGATTAGACAAATTTATAGAGGAAAGCTCCATTAGACGCCTTCATCTGGATGCCTGCTCAAGAAGTCCTTAAGCCAGTGACTGCCATAAGAGAGTCTCTTCTTACAGGCTACAGGCTGTCAGAAAATGAGCTGCATGGTTGGAGTAGCTGGGGAGGATTTGTTCTTTTTGTTTACAGTTCTCCCAGTCACTATACATACTCCTTTTTAAAGGGCAAAGTAAGTTGTATCTTGTAGCTCTGTTAGACAAAGGCAAGTATCCAAGAACACTTGGCAAATGGAAGAAAAATTTCTTCTTTTTTCTAGGCTATCAACGAGTTGAATGCTGAATCTCTCTACCATTTCCATCTTGGTTAAACAGATCAGACATTCTTATCTAATTTCCTAAGGTAATAGGAATGGGCAGTGCATTTAAGACATAATCTATCTTCTCTACTGGTAGTGCTTTCAGCAAATTTATTTTCCTTGACTATAACTCACCTCATTTCACTCAAAAGATTCATGCCATTTAAAGCACATTAAAAAAAAAAAATAAAAAGAAATTATGTATTTAAGTTCTAACAATACTTTCCTTCTTTTTTTTTTCTTTTGTGGAAAGAGGGAGAAAGTTATCTGTCCGTAGCCTTCAGTTATAATTATTTATGTTTTTTTCTGTTCAATGATTATTATGCTGTGATAGATATCCAAATATATCTCCTTTGGTCTTAATCTAGTCCTGTTAAATTAAATGCAGTGTTGTCATAGAGGCATTTATGGAAGCTTTTGCCTCCTCTACATCTAATCAGATTCCCAATTTCCTTACCCAATTGAATCAAAACAGTTAATTCAAGTGGACAAAGACAACCAGTAACTTGTATAATACTGGTTTTGCCCTACATGTAAGAGAAAACTTGTTTGGCTGAGAATGTTGCTGATACAGAAATTTTGAATGTTATTTCATTTCATATACTTTGCTGAATCCAAGCTTCTGTAACATAGAAAGATGTTTGAAATTCCTGCATTACGATCACATGAGTACTGTGCCCAGCTCTGGACCTCCCAGTACGAGATAGGCATGGACATACTGGAGAGTCCAATGAAAGGTCACAAAGATGATTAAGGGATTGGAACTTCTCTCCTGTGAGGAAAGGCTGAGAGAGCTGGAACAGTTCAGCCTGGAGACCTCATCAATGTGTGCAAATACCTGAAGAGAAAGTGTAGAGGAGATGGCTCCAGATTCTTTTCAGTGGTGCCCAGTGATAGGACAAGACTCAGTGGGCATGAACTGCACAAACAGAGGGGTTCCATCTGAACATCAGCAAACACTTTTTCACTGTGAGGGTGGCCGAGAGCTGGCACAGGCTGCCCAGGCAGGTAGTGGAGTCTCCCTCTTTGGAGATATTCAAAGTCATCTTTTAAGAGAGAGAGATGACTTTTTAGCATCACCCAGTCCGTGTTTTGCTGCTTCCCATACCTGAAAAAAGAGGACCTTAAAATTACACTTGTTGTATCCAGATACCCAGTGTTGCAGTATTCCCTTAACTTCTCTGTGAAGTGATGCAGACACCAGTACAGGAAATGCAAATGAACAAGAAAGGAATGCTTACTTCTACATAAAGGTAAATAGTTTTGTTTGGGTTTTTTTATCCCATACATATTCTCGGATTGATCCATGTAGCTCCATGGTTTCTATCCATCCAGATCTCAGCCTTCTCCTTGAACACACTGTTATGGTTTCTGTTCACAATTTTAGTTGATTGTGACATCAACTTTGGTGAAATATGCTGTTTCCTTAAGCTGAAATATATCAGTTCATGTTAAATGTTTTTTGAGGGGACTTTCTTTATAGCTGGCCTGTGACATGGTGGACCCGAAGTCAAATCCTTGCTCTGCTTAATTTGAAATTTTCCAGAATGAAAAACTTTGAGGAAGAGAGTTAAGTCTGACACCTTAGGTCAGTACACTAACGATGAAATTATAAAGTGTGACATACATACAGTGTTCCCTTGTAGAATTTCATTTCATAAAGAAGCTCAGAAAGTATTTTTTTAATCCACTGAAGAATAAATCCTAACTGTGGATTGACAAAGGTTACCACAGACATGGGACTCATCTTTCAGTCAACTCAATTTTAATATCAAGAATTTCCTTTTTAAACATTTACTTTTATAATATTTTTCAGCCTTCATTTACTGCTTAATCTTTGAGAAAAAGGATTGTCTGTGATTTAACCATTTAATTGGGACTCAAGAGCCTGTGTTAATTTCCTGATTTTCACAAAACTTTCCTTCACGTCTTGCCCAGGCCACATCACTAATCTCTGTGGGCCTCTGCTCCCCATCTGTAAGATTGGCTTTTTTCTGTCTTGACTGCTTTTGTGAAAGGGCATATGAAATTATTCTTGTCCTTTAGACAGTGCTGGTAAAGCCTGGTTAGAGTGTTGCGTCCAGATTTAGGCAACTACACTTAAAGAAAAATTGGGCCACCTGGAAAATGCTTCATGAAAAGTGGAAAGAATTATCAGAGATATTGAAAAAAGACTGTATGAGAAAGTCTTGAATAAACTGCAGTTCTTTAACCTAAGGAGAAGCAGGGAAGAAAATGTTCTCCCCACCTTATGATGGACATGATAAGAAATAATGATTTTAAACTTCAGAAAGATTTAGGTTAGGTGTTAAGAATTAGGTTAGGTGTTAGGTGTTAAGGACATAAGTATAGTGAAGGCCTGGGGAAATTTCCCAAAGAAGGCTGTAGAGCTCAGTTTTTTTAAAAACTTGCTAGGTCAGCATCTGTTTGGAATTATATAGTATTACATGCTTCCCATAATCTTACTTATATATACCAGGTAGTGTTACTGGTTAATACAAGTTACTGGAAAATGATTCTTCATCACTGACTCCTACATTAGTATCCCCTAAACTGTAGCGGTAGCTAAATAAGGGCATGTCTGCAAATGTCCCCAAGAGCACTGAAAAGGGGACGGCCAGCTTGTGAAAGGGAATGATGCAGTTTCAAACTGTCCTCAAGATGTTATTAGTATAAATCATAAGTTTAAATACCCAAAACAGACAATATGTTTGCAGTGTTCCTAAAATGTGTGAGCAGAAAGGGAAATTACCTAATTTGGTTGGCTCAGAGTTTTCTTTTACCTCATATGAAACTGGCAGGTGTTTCAGAGATTCTTAGCTGGTTTTCCCCAAAACTTACAACTTTGGGCTGTACTTGCAGAAGGAAGACCAGGTCAGGAGGATGGGTAATTTCTTTGTAATACAGAACAATCTTTGGGATCATTTAGATGAAAAATTGTTCCTGTGCTCATTTATTTTTCATTTACCCAAGAAGGAAAGGCCTTAGCCATTCTTCCCAGCAAACTGAGCCACTTAAAAAACGTTAATAACTCCTGGGCCTGACCCAAATGGTTCCCACTACCTAGCTAAATGGTTAATTACTTATTCCATACTTGGCTAAACCTTAAGAATTTAATGTGCTATGAAGCACAACACCCCTTTCCAATGAACTGGTACATACTGGTTAGAGTATGAGAACATAGCTAGAGAACAAGTCTTATGAGGAGCGGCTGAGGGAACTGGGGTTGTTTAGCCTGCAGAAAAGGAGGCTGAGGGGAGACCTCATCGCTCTCTACAACTCCCTGAAAGAAGGTTGTAGTGAGGTGGGTGTCGGTCTCTTCTCCCAAGTAACTAGCGATAGGACGAGAGGAAATGGCCTCAAGTTGCGCCAGGGGAGGTTTAGATTGGACGTGAGGAAAAATGTCTTTCCTGAAAGAGTGGTTAAACATTGGAACAGGCTGCCCAGGGAAGTGGTGGAGTCCCCATCCCTGGAGGTATTTAAAAGACGTGTAGATGAGTTGCTTAGGGCCATGGTTTAGTGGGCATGGTGGTGTTGGGTTGATGGTTGGACTCGATGATCTTAGAGGTCTTTTCCAACCTTAATGATTCTATGATACTGGTATCCTGTAGCAAGCTTTTTCATGTATAAACCTCATGTTCTGTTTACCTGCATATATATATATATATATGCACACATATTTCTCTTCCTGTGGGCCTGTACTCTTGCCAGCACAAAGGCACTCTGATTAGAATGGACTTTCCAAATAATACTGCAGGGAAGGCGAGATGCAACCCCACAGTACTGCGGCCAGTGGAAACTCAGCATTGATTTCCAGGGCAGCTAGGTTGGACCTTAGGAAACACTCTGTGTGTGTGAATTTTCTTTCTGAGGAGCAGTTTGTGTAACAGTATTTTTACTCCTGTCTGTCCACCTGCCATTATGAATATCAGCAGAATGTAAAGATATCAGCAGTTAATTGCTTGACAGTAAACAGGTAAAACAAAGTTTTCATTAATTTAGTGATATTTTTTAATAACATCGTCCTCTGTTAAAAATGCAACTGAATTCTCTGGGGATTTAAAATCCAGAGTAGTCTCTCCTACAAAGCAAATCTAAAATAGATCACCTCAGTTTTAACCATTTTACACCAATCATTAAATAAAATATCTCTATGTTTTACCAAGAATCAAAATAGGCTAATGGCATGTATACCACTAACCAGTGTCCTTGCTACTCGTGACTCAGAAGATATTCCTCTAATTGAAACTACCTGCATTTTTCATTTTAAAAAAGTATTCAATAGATGAACTGCAATCAGCATACCAAAGGGGTGATCTCCTCAGCCGTCAGCATACCTCAGCACTATTACAGCACAGAGGACTCTGCTGTCCTTTTCCCCATGCTTCTCTTCCCGTAAGTCTTTCCGTACTGCATGCCATAATCCTTCTCAACTCACATCCCCACTGAGTTCATCGCAGATCATAGCGAAACTGTAAATTAGTCCATAGTGAATAACTCAGAATAGCTCCTCACCTGCAAATAATTATATTTTGCTGCATGAAACATACAACAATTTTGCTATCAGCTGAATACGTTTCAGGGAGTAACAAAGAAATAGAAACCTTTCATTAAATGAAAGATTTTTTACAATACCAGGAAAATGTACTTTCAGATCTTTGTGGGCAGAGTTGCAAAAAAATTTGGCTTAGTGATTTGAGACCTCCTAGAGGGGATATTTAATTTTGAAACAGAAGAATCAAATCTCTCAGCTCATGGATTTTGTTGGCATAAGCTATTGAAAATTAGTTTGCCCAAGAAAGCTGTGTTATGTATGTGTGGAACAGAGGAGGAAAGGCTCAGAGGGAGGTTAGATGATACTTACGCCTGTTGTTAATGGAAATCAGTCTCCATTCCAGTTTCTAAACTCACAAAAAGATTTCTTTTGAAATTATCTCAGTTAACTGTTCCTCAGCTGTTATGGAAAAAGCCAGCAATTCCCCTCTTTTGTTTGAAACAGAGAGGGAAATCAGGTGAATTGTAAGAGCATTCCATATATCAAAAGCATTAAAAAAGTTTAAGTAGAGCAGTCATCCTTAAACACCTTCTCATGTTTCCTTACAAAACAGTAACTAGTGGGGGTTTTTAAGGTTCCCTTGAAACTGGTAAAGAGAATATTTTGCATATGAACATGCAGCTATTAGTCATCTAACAGCTTGAGCCTGCACCATGCTAAAATGTCTTCTGAAAGACGCTCAGCAATGTTAACTGCTATTGAAAGCACCCTGACTATGGCTGACTTAGCGATTTGTAAGAGGGAACACAGCACCTTTCTGGATGACTGGATTAGACACCTATTAGTGGAGGCCACTGTGTAATCATGTTTGACTTAAACAAAGGGCCTAGAGGATTTTTTGGTGTTTGCATATGAAATATTCAGAATTAGACTTATAAACTGCAGAAGTTATTGGGTTTTGTTCAAATTTAGAGCAACTTGTAACGTACGCACCCTATTTAAATATAAAGCATACATAGTTTAAAGCTAGTGGAAATAAAATGCCCATACATAATCTTTTGCACATCAACCCAGCAAAATAGTCTATCCATGCAAAAGAAAAATTAAATTATAAGAAAAAAAATCTTATGCATGTAAACAGTATTACTGAATCATTCTGACTAGCTCCAATAAACACTGGTTTTGGTTTTCTTAACTTAATCATTTTGGGATTGAGCAGTATTGTATATGTATTTCTATTCAGAGTGCTCTAAATAAGGTAGGAGTACTTTGTTCCAACTGAAAGCTATCGATTCCCATGAAACAGCTTCGTTACCCAATGTTACCCACATGTGATCATGTGTGGCTTGAGGGACAACCTAAGAAAATTTAAAGCTAGCATGCACTTTAAAAAATTATAAAAGACACAATATCAAGCCTAGTAAGATCTTAACTAGTTTTTGCTGAAGACCTTCAAAACGAGACCTATGACTACAGATATTGGATATTAAAGATAAAGATAATAGAAGTATAAACAGTTGCAGTTAATTTGTTCCTTCAGTCATAAAATTCTGAACTAAATGTGCAGATAACAGAGTGGCAAACAGAAGAAATAGAGAAAATAATTACAGAGTGACAGATAATCATAAGTAAGCATCACAAAACAATCATTGGAAGATTAATTAGTTGAGAATTAGATAGCACACAAAGCATAAGAATGAGCGATGTATGACACGATTTGTACACAATCCAGTCCTGTTCCTAGTGAATTATACACAGAAAATATGCTGCAAGGTATTTTATAGCTTCCAATAAACTATTATCATATCAGAAGTCATAGGCAAAAGTAGCTGCTGAGAAAAATAAAGACATTTTGGCAACAGAGGGAACAATAAATGTATTTAGAAAAAGATTTGTTGCTTTTTTTTTAAGTGGAGGCACCACTGATGAAATGCAGCAGAGAGGCAGGAGAAGTTCGTTCCAGATGGCAGGAACTGCAAAGAAGCCTGTCCACCCACAGTGTTATACTTCATGAGGGAACAGACAGGAGATGGAGTACAGAATCTGAGGAGGGAGTTGAACAAAGATTAGGAGATACACAGTCAATTAAGAGTTTGGATTAACTCTGTAAAGGTTTCAAATTCTGGGAAGGAAACTTTATGCTCAATCTCAAAATGCATGGGAACTAATGTCCCTACTTAACGGTTCTCTTAAACTGATGAGGGAGGTTTCAGCCAAATGTAATAGACTGGACAAAATGCATTTTTCAAAGTTGCTACTGGGAGGTGGGGCGGGGAGGGAGAGCTGGAAGAGGAGGAATGATGGCACAGAGGTTGGCTTACTGAAGTGACAAGCATTAGAATTTTGATAATGATACTGAATCTCCATGCGTTTCTTTTGCTATTTTACTAACTGCAACTTGTGTTTTCTGGGAATTTGTTTATATCTTATTATGAACACAGAAAGGGTTTGTTTTCTTTGTTTGGAAAGACTGTGCCACTTTGAGAGAATAGGAAATACAGCTGATTAAGTCTATGGCTAACAAGAAAGATATGTAAAATTGAGCTTGTGTCACTGTACGTATTAACACCATATAATTCAATTCAATGGCTTTACAAAGTTTAATATCTTCGTGAAGATTATCAGTATACTCTTTTTCATAAAAAAAGAAACAAATTTGTTTCACACAAACTGTTTCTCTTTGCATCCTCTAAATCTTTTCTCAATGAACAGCAATTTATTAGAAGCATGACAGAAAAGCCATAAATCTGAATGTGATTTGCTTTAAAATCTACTAGAGTGATTGCAAATCATAAAAACATTCAGTCAACTATGTTCCAGCAAGTCACAATTCCTTTTAAAAGCCATTGATGATTTAATAAGAGAGCCATATGGCTCTTCTTTTGTTGATTTAAACTCAGCTACAGGTTTCTTGAAGAATATTTGTGAAGAGAACCTATCACACTCAAATATCACACAGCTAATTCATTCCCCCCCGGTCTGTTTATAAAGACAGATGGCAATATATTGGATTGTCATAAAAAAGTGGACTGCAGTTTAATAACCATATCTAGACATTTGCTTGGAAACTTGACTGTTCCAGAACTACTCATCCAGGTTCCCTAAAGCATCACACAGCACTCTTCTGTTCTCCTGTCGGTGACCTAGCAGCAGCTATCAGAAATGGTATTCTAAATATATTGAAATGAAACATGCCCCTGACAGCTCAGCAAGTGATATCCCAGTGAAGATATAAAAAGCTTAGCACCAGGAGTCCTTAACTACGAAAAAAAAAAGACAGGAAAATCATTAGATATCCAAGAGACTTCAAATAATATTTTGAGGTTTTCATTTGCTTTATCTGGGGTGGTTAAATCACTGCTAATTTAATATGCTCCAAACCTAGGAATTTAAAGGTTAATTTCAGCTTATAACGTCTTCATATCAGTATAGTTCAAATACAAGAGCCAAAACAATTCCCAAATCAAGCCAGTTCTAAATGAGAAACATTTTTCTGCACATTGACCTTTCTGAAAATTAAAAGAACTGTCTTGACTGTAGTGCTGCAGTTTCTGACTTCTCCTTATATATAGGGTGGAACCCAGGCAAAAAATGGCAGTTGATTCTTTCTGTCTTCATGAACAGTCCCCAGAACTAGTTTCAGATGGAATTAACTTTTATGCTTGTTACCCCCACTCAAAGTATTGTAGATATATTTTTACTTAAACAGCACGGGAAAAAAATGAAGTAGGTGTTGGAGGGATATGAAAGGAATGGAATGGTAGAAGAGGGAAGGCACTACAAGGTCAGTAAGCACATATGAATTTTTGCCTCTCTTCAGCAAGTAATTTACTGTGTCACCATATGTAAATTGCTGATGATGAAATGAACCACGGAAAAGCTCCTAGCATAATACTTCTGTCTTACTGAGGCCTTTAAAATAACTTGTCACAAATGAAAGTGCTATTTTATGTATCCAGGTTTGAAAAATGTAACTAGTTTGCATAACCAGCAACCTTGTAATCTACATTCTACCGTGCAAAGTTTGAATAAATAATAAAACTAACCCAACATATTCTGTATTTCATTAGTTAAATACACTGCTTTGTTACCTATTTGTCTTTTCACAATAAAAGTTCTCAGTGAAAGCACTTTGGTTTTCTATATTCTGTATAGCATCCTACATCATATTAATGCTTTATCAAATATATCACGGTCTAACTCACTGTTCTAGCAATTGTGTATCGTATGAAAGAGACAAAGTGCTGTTGTATGAATAGCATTAGAAGTTAAAAGTCTGAAAACCATATCTTGTAACAGTGGTGGAATATGAGTGCTCTGGGGCCACTTTTGGCAAACAGAGCTGGTGCTGGGGGACGAACCAAACCTCAGGCTGAGGCACCCCATGCCGATGCTCTCATGGTAGGTGCTGGTGCAAGTGTATGTAAAGAATTGGCTCCTGGTGCTTCCTTGCAGACTCCTGGCAGAACCACTTATAGTGGTAAGACTCTGCCCAATGCATACCTCGTTAAATCTCCCTATATTTAAGCACAAACATGGGTTTAATTCACCTCAAAGGGTACAATAAAAAAACCCCAACACTGCATTTCATGAAGAAAATAAAGTTAATACTCAAATTGAAACAGAAATATTGCTGAAACTGTTGCTTTTCCAAGCAAAATTCACCTTACATCCTCCATGCAAGTTTTTATGGCCCAGACCATGAAATATGAGCACAGAAAACAGGAACAGTTATACTGGCAATGACCTTACTGGATTGTGTCTGTCTATTCTGTAAGTTCATTTTCACTGAAACTTGTTATTTCATTTAGAAACAATATCTATGTGCGTGCTTATTTAGCTTTAGCCCAGCATTTCTAGAGCTTTTCAAAGTTGTCCAGAACTGATCTCATGCTCTGTTTTCCTCCAGATTAAGTTACGGTGTAAATAGGTCCTGTACGTTCTGTACACCTTCTTGTCTGTATTGTGAGATGGAAAGGAACTTCTTCCCCCAATAGTATATATGACCCTAACTTCTGCCAGGGATACTATGACTTGTCTATACAAATATTTTATTGAATCCCTTCCCCTGGGCGACCATTCTTGTAGGTAGGAAAGGTGTGTACCTCTATTGTTTGATGATGTTGGCATGTTCCTGATATGTGTAACTGGCCATACTAGTTTTCACTAGTGCTCATCAGTATATATATTTTTGTTGTCTTTTTTATTCTTACTGCAGTGGAGATTAAATAGAGTATTAAAATAATTGGGTTTTTTTTTGTATAACCATCTGTGGAACTACGTTTTGTCATAGCAGTGTATTTCACAGCTTTATAATAAATTAAACTCACTAATTAAAATAAAACCTTGTTTTGAGCTCTGTTTTGTTTGAAAAAAGGAATATCTATGCTGTAAATCCTAAACCAAAAACTGATTTAGGAGGAATATCAATCTGTTCTGCAACAAGAAAAAAAAAACCAAAGTGGTAATTTTTGAATGTAATCTCACGTAGTGTTTCAAAGGTTAAAAACAAAAGCATTGCTTTCATCATGATTGTTACTCTATGTTAGTTTTTCTTGAAGGATTAAAGAATGGAAGAATATGTAATACCAAAAGCTGTATTCACATTTTTTTTAACTTTCAGAAATCGATGCAACCTTTTGTCACGTGTGTTACACTTTCCTTCAATTGTGAGATTTTATCTTTTGAAAAATTCCTCTATAGTAATTCAGGTGTAAATTCAGAGAACAATCTCTTGGGCTAGGGTTTAATAACCAGTCCACTAGAGTTCTGCAATTACTATGTTTAATGAAAAGGTGATGATGGATGGCAGACCTGTCCCCCTTAGTTATTTTGTGCACTACCAAATGGTGTTAAAATGCAGATCATGTTCTTCCATACTAGTTAAAAAAAAAGTTAAGTCCAGGCTTTTCAGCAAGGTTGCAACACTGCATCCTGTGTTGGAGAGTTTGACAGGCCCAGTGCCTTAGCCCATGGTATGTAATAAATATATTGCATATGTGCAGTATGGATATACATACAGATATGGTGTATAAGAATTGTAGAGTAACTATAAAATTTCTGACTGTTCCTATCCAATGCAACTAGCTAAGTGGGAGTCTAAAGGTAGTTGTTAGTTTGAAAGAAAATGAAAAACACAGAAGTAATTGGGATTCAACCTGTGCCACTATTCTATGACTCAGTACTAAAAAAATGCCCAAAAGCATCACCATTACAAGTAGGGTGCCTTTATGAATGTAACATTTTGGAAAATAAATCATCTGACAACATATACGTATTAATCGCTCTTTATATTTTCCTTGAAGCACCTTGACCAAAAGAAGGCTGAGAAAGATCTTTCTCTAAAAGCAGGATGTTAACTTCTGCTCAGAAGTACTCATGCTTTCAAAAGGCCAGGCTTTCCCACATAACTTTCCCTTCCACAATCTAGCCAGGGTCCTTCTCACATGCTGACTGACTGATACACCTTCACAGCGTGTTTTCATGTGGTCCTGATATGCACCCGGGGCTGCGCTCATTCCCTGTCTGGAAAGTTGTGCAACTTTGTGGTGAAACTGAGGTTTTTCCATGAGGCCTTGTGTGGAAGGATGCCTTGAGAGCCCTCAGCATCACAAGTTACCAAGGCCAAGGCTTGGTGGAGCCTGGAGTACAGCTAGTCCAGTCAGCTTGCTTCATTATTTGTTAATTACAGAAAAACCTCACAGATATTTCTGAAGTATTTCTTAATGCATAGCGACACCAATAGTGTGCTAGGTGCTCTGCAAACTCTTAATACACTGTGGTATACAAACAAGCATTCAGAATAGCATCACAAGTTACCAAGGCCAAGGCTTGGTGGAGCCTGGAGTACAGCTAGTCCAGTCAGCTTGCTTCATTATTTGTTAATTACAGAAAAACCTCACAGATATTTCTGAAGTATTTCTTAATGCATAGCGACACCAATAGTGTGCTAGGTGCTCTGCAAACTCTTAATACACTGTGGTATACAAACAAGCATTCACAACCTATTCTAATCCAGGGAAAATGCTTAAAATCTCTAGTCATGTCATTTCTAACCCTGATATCTTTATCCTTATAAAAGTCACTACAGATCTATGACAAAAACATCCTTCTCTTTTCATTTGAACAACTTCCTGTTTGAACAAGACCATGTGTCTGTTTCAGGATAGGTGGTCTGGGACAGTTTATTCGTCCACATTCATCATTTATTAGTGTTAAAGGGCAACATTTTCTTGGTTTGGTTTTTAAAATTCTGAAATCTCTTATTGTATGTAGGTTTCCTTGTTCTGATTATCTTACTGTATTGTCATTCATCATGGCAGACATGTAAACTGACTGCATGTGCTTTTCATTCACATTTAAATTTCATCACATTTTCTCACAAATGGGCAGGCTAGGAGCATACACATACTCATTTACTACAGCTCAGCTGGTGGGAGGCAACTTAATGAACTGCTATAGCAAAACTATACGTGTGAAGCCTTGGGTACTTTTATGATATAATGGGTTAAAACAGTTCAATCTTTTCTCATCACCTCCTCTCAGAATTCATTCACATTTAAATTTCATCACATTTTCTCACAAATGGGCAGGCTAGGAGCATACACATACTCATTTACTACAGCTCAGCTGGTGGGAGGCAACTTAATGAACTGCTATAGCAAAACTATACGTGTGAAGCCTTGGGTACTTTTATGATATAATGGGTTAAAACAGTTCAATCTTTTCTCATCACCTCCTCTCAGAATGTTATAATTTTTAGAAACATACATTTTACCTTTGATTTTGTTTTACTAAAATTTTGGGTTTGCAATGAACTGCTATAGCAAAACTATACGTGTGAAGCCTTGGGTACTTTTATGATATAATGGGTTAAAACAGTTCAATCTTTTCTCATCACCTCCTCTCAGAATGTTATAATTTTTAGAAACATACATTTTACCTTTGATTTTGTTTTACTAAAATTTTTTGGGTTTGCAGAAATTTGAAGCCCCAAATCATGTTTAAGCTGCTCACTCACTTCTCTCCAGTCATGCTTCAACCTGGGATTCATAACAATGGACTCCTTGCATCTATGTCCTTCATTTTCTGTTTTGTAGTAGAAATATTTCAGAAATATCCATGAGCTAACTGTGATTTTGCTATGATTAACAAATAATCACACTTAGACTTCTCCACCCTCCCTTTTGTTTTTGTTAAACTGTTTACCAGCCCAAGTGATCTCCAGCGCCTTTACTGTGGTTGTTTGCAACTCCAAATCTCATTCAGTCGGGCTATTTCCTCAATCCTAGCTGTGTGATGCCGTTTGGAAAAAAACATGCAGGAAAATAGAATGAAAAGCTTGTGACGATAGACCACAAAATAGTACTACGGCGTTGGAAGAAGAGAGATTTTAGTAAGTCTCTCTTACCTTCCCTTTTTGGCAGCCTCAAATTTTAATGATATTTTTCTTTCTTAAAAAGAAATAAAAGCAAATTTACACATTCAGGTCAAGTGTGCTGTTATGAAGTTGATTTTTATAATGTTTTCTTGAGCCTGACAAGCAGAGTTAGTGCATCTTTTTAGAAATAAGGTTTCAAAAGGAACAACACATATGTCCCTTTATGACAGATGCCACTGACATTGCTGTGTGGGAAACAACTTAGGAGACATAGAACCATTAGAGAAATAGTAAGGTTGATAATCGCTTTTCTTTTGTTTCCCTAAAGAATATCTGACAGGCAAAAGAGGAGGAGGATTCTTGAAACCCCTCACAGAAAGAGTCTTAGAGGAAATAAGTAAAGTGTCCTAAGCTTTTGGATTAACCTATGCTAGCTGAAGTTATGTAGATAATTTTGAAAGGCGTTAACAACAGCCTATCATTTTCTGTTGGAGGAGCATAACTTAAAACTTTGCATCAATAGCAGAACATTGGTATTTTATAGCACCCATGAGCCTTTCGTAGTGTGCCAGACACTGTACAAACACAACACGACTTTATCAGAAGATGACAATTATGGTTGGGGCTCTTCTAGGTTTGATTCTGATCAGTAACCATGAATCAGTGAAGAATACAAAGATGGAAGGCAACTTGTATGACAGAATGAAAGAGCTCACAATTCTTAGGAAGAGAAAAATAGAGAATAGCTGGAAAAACAGCAAGATACAAATGGATGACTAACAAGAATTACAATATCACATTCAGTAGGTACAATTGCAATTAGAGTTGATTCACTCCTCAAAGAGTCAGAGTGGAGGCATGTTTCAAATGAGATCTTACAGAGCCTGTCCTGAATCTGATGCTACTCAATATTTCCATTAGTGATTTGGCTGATAGAGAAAAAGTTTGCTACATTTTTAGGTGGCACCAAGACAGGAATGCACGTCTTTTACAAGACAAGAATACAGAATGACCTTGACAGATAAAAGAAATAGGAAGCAGCTTGTGTGAAGCAGGTAGAAACAATCAGCTGCACTGCCAAGCAATGAGTTCTGCAGAAAATAACTAGTAGTTACTAATGGTCACCTGTTGTACTTGAGTCAACAATATCATATCATTGCAAAACAGCCAAATATGTGAAGAGGCATGTACAAACCAGTAAACATATACAACATGGGAAATCATTTGTCCGGTCTACTTAGCAATGGTATGTTTTCAGAAACAAAAATGATCAGAGACCTAGAACAGATGCCTTCTGAGAAAAGACTGAAGGAATTGGGGTTGTTGAGTCTGGAAGAAGGAAGTTGATAGTTCTCAATGATTTAAAACAAAAAGGCAGGCTTAAATTAGAAGGGAGAAACAAATTCAACCCCAAGAAGAGCTTTCTAAGGGTAGTAAGGATCTGGAGTAAGTGGCTTGAAATCATGTGTATATTAGCACCACACATAATGTTCTTGAACCATGTGTATGAAGGTGATATCCCTTTAAAATGCTTTTTCTTGTACCCTGATAGGTGTCTATTGACCAGTATACATGATCTTTGCAAATAAGCAGGAATTTTTATGCTTGTTTTAGGATCTTGTTGTCTTTAAAGTTTATATATCTAGATTCTTTCTACTAACAAATATTTAATATACAGACTGTTCTAGTAAGAATTGATTCATTTTCAGACCTTTAGTCATTCTTTCAATGTAGATCAGTTAAAATTTGAAAGAGGTTAACTTTCACAAAATAAGTA
This sequence comes from Aptenodytes forsteri, assembly GCF_000699145.1. Classification (NCBI taxonomy): domain Eukaryota; kingdom Metazoa; phylum Chordata; class Aves; order Sphenisciformes; family Spheniscidae; genus Aptenodytes; species Aptenodytes forsteri. The sequence continues at coordinate 3,912,921 of NW_008795885.1, read as the reverse complement.
AGTTATGCAGAAAGGGATTTTTATTTTTCTGATTTTCTTTCATTATTCACTTAATTCTGGCCTGCAATGTATGAGCTCACTGCAATTAAAGTGTCCTTAAATTATCATTACAGGACAATTACAGTTCACTTTTCCACACATGTAAATTATCATTATTCAAACGAGTAGATTGTACACCATATGAATGAGAATAATTCCAGGGTTAATAAAATTTAGAATCAAAATGTGATAACTAAAATTAAAGGTAAGAAGAATGCCAATAGGTTGTAGTAATCAGGTTGCTGATCTTTGGTTTAGTAATGAATAACTACAGTATAATTACTGTGCCTAGTAATAAAAATTTTATCTGTGGTTCTCTATACATTCTGCTCCCTTTTTCTTCTTAGTTTTTGAAGCATTTCAATGTTTCTGACTTTACTGAGACAAAGCAGACGTTGTAAATTGGATGCATACTGAAGTGGTACTAAGTATTTGGGAACCATTTGCATGTGGTTCTATAATCCATTGAATTGATGGACTCTTTTCACTGGCTTCATTAGATGTTGTAGAAGGTCTTTACGTGTCCATGCTTGCTTCTGAAATTCCTTTAGCAACTGAACTAAGCGGTGAGTAACACAGGAGTAAGAGCTTTCTTCTCATGCAATTCAACCTGTCCTTGAAAGCCACTTCTACTATTTTTGGAATAAGGTGACTGTTACTTGGGAAATGGAAAATCAATCTGTATGTAACTGACCCTATGCTTGCGGCTGGTATGCTTCACTTTCTTTGACTGCCATGCTGAAATTATAGTTTAAAAGAACAGCCAGATAATTTCAATCATAAAATGGTTAATTAAAAAAAAAATCAATATACTGCTTAACTGTTTTTCCTTAACTATATCAAAAACTCTTAGTGCTGGCAAATGGCACTCTTGGCAATAAGAAAAATAACTAACTTCAAATGATCAGAATTATTCTCCCATTTCAAAAAAATAATTGAGTGCATTACTTCCATAGTTTCTCTGTGTGTCAAAGGGTTCCTTGTATTACAAGCTGGAAAAAAAAATATATCATCCAACCTGTGGCTTGGAAAGTATTCTTATTCAGAATTAAATCTGAAAGTACAAAATGTGCTATAGAATTGCCATTAAAAAGCCAATGGTATTATTCAGAAGTTTTAGTGAGAATAAACTAAATAGAAGTTCCAGTATTTTTGGAGTTTTGTACAAAAATGTCTCTAAATGCTCTGGGAAATGAAAGCTAAACACCAAAGTCTGTTTCCTGTTGCTGAGTTTCTTCTTACTCTGTTTTATAACATTACCATATGTGTAAAAGTGGCAGAAATGGGGTTTTGACTTATCAGGTACTTACAGTCAGTTGGATGGTGGTATTGCAAAAGCTCAAAAAAACTTGCTCCTCTTAGTTCTCCAGGATGCTTTTTTGATTTTGTACAATCACAGAATCCAGAAAGCCTTTCTTTTTTTTTTTTTTTTTTTTTTTTTTGTAGCTCTGAGGTAATAACACTTAAACAAATAGCTTGGAGTACAGATGTGTACACACAGCCTAATTCCTAGGGTCAGGATGACAGATTTTTCATGGACTTCTCCTCCTGTTAGAAGGAATATGAAGCTTTTATCAAACATATAGAAAATCCATTACATTATTAAGGCTCCCACAAAAGAATTTTTTATCTCAGCTACCTAAAATACTAATTATATTGTTGACAGAAGCACAGAATGACAGAAGAGTTGAGTTTGGAAGGGACCACTGGAGGTCATCTGGTCAAACACCCCTGCTCAAGCAGTGACATATAGAGTCAGATGCCCAGGACTATGTCCAGATGTTTTTTTAATATCTCCAAGGATGGAGACTCCACCACCTCTCTGGGCAACCTGTGCCAGTGCTCGGTCACCCTCACAGTGAAAAAGCGTTTCCTGATGTTCAGAGGGAACCTCCCATTTTTCAGTGTGTGCCCATTGCCTCTGGTCCTGTCACTGGGCACCACTGAAAAGAGCCTGGCTCTGTCATCTTTGCACCTTCCCTTCAGGTGTTTATATACATTGATGAGATCCCCCCTGAGCCTTCTCTTCTCCAGGCTGAACATTCACAGCTCTCTCAGCCTTTCCTCATAGGAAAGATGCTCCAATCCCTTAACATCTTTGTGCCTTTCTTTGGACTCTCCAGTCCAACGCTCTCTCCATGTCTTTCTTGTACTGGAGAGCACAGCACTGGATACAGTACTCCACGTGTGACCTCACCTGTGCTGAACAGGGGAGAAGGATCATCCCCTGACCTGCCTCTGGTCCTGTCACTGGGCACCACTGAAAAGAGCCTGGCTCTGTCATCTTTGCACCTTCCCTTCAGGTGTTTATATACATTGATGAGATCCCCCCTGAGCCTTCTCTTCTCCAGGCTGAACATTCACAGCTCTCTCAGCCTTTCCTCATAGGAAAGATGCTCCAATCCCTTAACATCTTTGTGCCTTTCTTTGGACTCTCCAGTCCAACGCTCTCTCCATGTCTTTCTTGTACTGGAGAGCACAGCACTGGATACAGTACTCCACGTGTGACCTCACCTGTGCTGAACAGGGGAGAAGGATCACCTCCCTTGACCTGTTGGCAACACTCCTCCTAATGCAGCCCAGGATACCATTGGCCTTCTTTTTCATTATACAGTGGGATCTGACTACCGTACTAAAATCTAATGTCACATTTATTCATGTTAACTCCCCAAAGTAACTGGAGCAACTAACTTAGTAGAGGAAATAACCATTCTGTCATTCAGCTTTTTTATAATACAGAATTATTTCCCAGATGTTTAATCTATTGTAATAACTAGCCTGTTTATTCTACCCTTCATCTCAAAGTACTAAGGTCAGTATGACCTTTGATTTTACACAACAAAGAAAATAAATGCTCTGCTTCTGTTCAATTTAGAATTTCTAACAAACACCTCCTCCTCCATCTGAATTAGCACTGCTTTTGCCTGTTTCTGAAGACACATTGAGATGGAAATAAAATCTCTCACTAGGTCCATTAAAATCTTCAAGCCGTAGAAGTTTATTTTGGCCACCTCTCCAAGGACCAACAAACCTAGTGCTGAATCCAACCTAAATATTTCAGAACAGAAGAAAAAAAAAACAAACTTTAATGCTAAAAAAAATAATAATTGATTTTTAAAATATAAAACCTACTGGTTAGTAAGAGGTAATTAGTATCCTAGTTTTCAAAAACCAATTAGATTCAGGAAATGCTGACATTTGTTGGAGTCAGGTAATATCGAAGTCTACAGAGAAGTGAAATTGTGCTAAGTTTTTATGGAGACTTATTGGGTTCAGTGTGAAGGTCTGACAAAATCTATGACCTGGAAAAGTCCTAATTCATCAAAGTTCTTTTTAGATATGTTACAGGAATAGACAACATACCACAGGGTGCTAAAAAGAGAGTGTCTGTTAGACATTTGTTGGAGTCAGGTAATATCGAAGTCTACAGAGAAGTGAAATTGTGCTAAGTTTTTATGGAGACTTATTGGGTTCAGTGTGAAGGTCTGACAAAATCTATGACCTGGAAAAGTCCTAATTCATCAAAGTTCTTTTTAGATATGTTACAGGAATAGACAACATACCACAGGGTGCTAAAAAGAGAGTGTCTGTTAAGTTATATGTTACCCACCCTACTCACTGTGTTTTGCTTCAGTAATAAAGAATTCACTGTTAGAGCTCAGGAATACTACTGTAGGTTATTCAGACACTTTTGTTGTGTTGGTGGAGATCAGGCCATTATAACAAGAGCTTCCATACTCAACTTACTTGGGCTCCATGACTGTTGGCAGGGGTGGAGATATCTTTGGACCTGAAGGCAGGCAGATAACATCCAAGTATTCTGGTGGTGTTTGCATGCCATTTTGAAGTACTTTGTACACCACACAGACAGCTTATGCCACTTTATTCTAATGAAAGAGATCTGTTCTTATGGCTACTAAAAATAAACACCTGCTGGGAGAAATGAATTAGACATCCTTGGCTCCAGCATACTGGTCTTACTGTAACATACAAGTTACTTATCTAACTAGAAGGGAAGAAAAATGATTTGTCATCATTTGTTGACAAGTAAACAAGAAAAACATGAACTGTCAATGAATCAGGTTGGACACATTTCAAGCAAATCACTGAGAAAATCAGTATTATGTCAAGGTTTAACCTACATCTTCATTAATGACCCAGAAATGTAGCAAGCATCAGTGAAGACTGACATAAAACAGAGGCATTGGAAAGGTTAGCATGATGGCCAGAAGAATAGCAAAATGATTCACGTTGTAAGACGCAGGCTGTTATACTGAAGAGACTGTAATGTGAAATGCAAATAAAATATGTATGAGCAGAAACCTGAAAAGGAATAATGTTGAAAGTACCCGAAAAGTATCAATGTACAGTTAATGGGATACATGTTTCATGTGGCAGAACAGAAACAGTTCCAGTTAAAAGGTATCTTGCATCCTGTTACGGATGGGAAGGGTAATGCAAAATGTCAATGTTCCTGTTACAGTTTCATGAGGAATATTGTATTCAGTTGTGGAAAACACTGCCAAAAGATTCCAACTGACAAACCAAACAGAATTCACCAATAAGCAACAATAGTGATTGAATGTTTGGGAACGTGATGTTTCTGACTTGGATTTCAGAAAGGAAAAACGACTAGGGAAGTGACCGTCCCCCTGTACTCGGCACTGGTGAGGCCGCACCTCGAATACCATGTTCAGTTTTGGGCCCCTCACTACAAGAAAGACATTGAGGTGCTGGAGCGTGTCCAAAGAAGAGCAACGAAGCTGGTGGAGGGTCTAGAGCACAAGTCTTATGAGGAGCGGCTGAGGGAACTGGGGTTGTTTAGTCTGGAGAAAAGGAAGTTCAGGGGAGACCTTACCGTGCTCTACAACTACCTGAAAGGAGGTTGTAGCGAGGTGGGTGTCGGTCTCTTTTCCCAGGTAACAAGTGATAGGACAAGAGGAAACGGCCTCAAGATGCGCCAGGGGAGGTTTAGATTGGGCATTAGAAAAAACGTCTCCACTGAAAGGGTTGTCAAGCATTGGAACAGGCTGCCCAGGGAAGTGGTTGAGTCACCATCCCTGGAGGTATTTAAAAGACACGTAGATGTGGTGCTTAGGGACATGGTTTAGTGGTGGACCTGGCAGTGTTAGGTTAACGGTTGGACTTGATGATTTTAACATCTTTTCCAACCTAAATGGTTCTATGATTCTATGATTCTATGAAAGGTTAAAAGGCCTGAATCACATAATGTGCAGCATTCAAGTGGTTTGTCTGTGACCAGTTAAGAAATCTTCACTCATATGCAGTGTTTCTCACATGGAGATTCAGAAGCATTTGTATTTGTATGTACTATATTCCATTGGTCTTACAAAATAAGGCTGGCTGAAAAGTCACCACCATTTTGGGAGGAAGATAGTACCAAACAGGTGGTTCCTGCTGCAGGAAGTCACAAAAAACTGTGAGCTGCAGTTATTCCTGGTGCCCAGATTCCTTTGAGTTCCTGGCTAAGCCAGGGTGTGTGCTCCTGTTCACCAGGAAGCTATTGCTAATTAGATATACTTTTGCCTCTGTGAAAGTAGGGGTTCTGAGCTTGAAATTACATCCTGAGTTTGAGCACTGATATAATACCAAGGCTGAATAACAGCTGAGAGACTGCAGTACATGAGAAAATAGTAAGGCAACACAAGTCCACAAGAATTGGACTGATGTTACCTGAAGCTTTAGGAATAACAAGAAAGTGCTTTTGAGTTTGCACTGGAGAAAATTTCATTTATAGCTAATTATGTTACACTGTTTATGGTAGGGAGGTTTTTGTGAGGATTTTCTTTGTTAGCTATATAAGAATATGGTTTTATATGTAGACAAATAGATTTATTAAACTGTGTTTTGGGTGGATAAAAGAATATAAAGCAGTATCATAGGAGAAGTTAGAATAATTAATCAAAAAAATGTTCTATCAGTGTTACCTACTGGAACATCTTAGAGTAGCTTCTTCAGAGAAGTACATGCATGTGTCACCAGCTGAGGCATTGGAAGTTGGACTGGACAGTGCCCTATTGTGTTGAACAGAAAAATTATCCACGTAGACACAAAAGAGATGGTCTAATGTTCCTTAATGTCTGTGCCTTCTACAGTTCTATGACATAAACACTCATATATTTTCTTAAATTAACAGTACATGTCTTATAGGTTTGCATATATTAAATTTTATAATTTTAATTAAATTACATTTATTTAAGTTAAAAATTACAATTTTAATTTACATTGTGACTTGGGATGTGAGTCAGAGTTCACTGAGGACCACAGGACCGGCTATAGATTCTAATAGATATGGTTGAGGTCTGTAGACATGATGCAAGCAGGTGTTTCTGAAATTCAAACTTAAAATGTGTTTTTACAAAGAAGTCTATATAGACTTCATGTGGGATGAAATTAAAGGAGGTATATAGCGGAAGTTAAGGTCAACAGGGTTCATAGTAACAATGTTCTGTTAAAAATACTTCAGCAGCCTACAGAAAACAACACACAGATTTTTTCTAGGTTTGATTTTAAATTATAGACAAGTTTTATTTTCCATTGTATGTTTTAACACTTTCCTATCAGTGTTTAAATTTTATAGCATTATAGTATTTTCTACACAAATTCTAGGTTATTTCCACTCAGCATACATACCACTAACTGGTTATGGGGCCATTTGTCATCACAAATTAGATCAATCCCTGAGCAATGAAGAGGATCTATGTAATTTTGTCAGCCTTAAGAACTGGACTGGGTGGAGGCATTTCATGATTTGTCTGTTGTCTCAGTCCCCTACAGAAATTAATGTAACCTGAGGCTCACTGATGAAACAAATGAATGGCTTAGTCCCAATATTGGATGGCTGCACACAAACCACTCCTGTCACAGCAACATTGTGTCCAGAATTAATTACATATTGAACTTTCCAGAAAAAAAAAATGCTTTCATAAAGGGAAAAAATAGAAATCATAAAAAATTTCATATATGCAGAGAAAAAGGAAAAATAGGATACAGAAGTAGAATCATAGAATTATAGAATCATTAAGGTTGGAAAAGACCTCTAAGATCATCAAGTCAAACCGTCGACCCAACACTACCATGCCCACTAAACCATGTCCCTAAGCAACTCATCTACACGTCTTTTAAATACCTCCAGGGATGGGGACTCCACCACTTCCCTGGGCAGCCTGTTCCAATGTTCAACCACTCTTTCAGGAAAGAAATTTTTCCTCACATCCAATCTAAACCTCCCCTGGTGCAACTTGAGGCCATTTCCTCTCGTCCTATCGCTAGTTACTTGGGAGAAGAGACCAACACCCACCCCGCTATAACTTCCTTTCAGGTAGTTGTAAAGCGCGGTAAGGTCTCCCGTGAGCCTCCTTTTCTCCAGGCTAAACAACCCCAGTTCCCTCAGCCGCTCCTCAGAAGACTTGTTCTCCAGACCCCTCACCAGCCTCGTTGCCCTTCTCTGGACACGCTCCAGCACCTCAACGTCCTCCTTGTAGTGAGGGGCCCAAAACCGAACACAGTATT
>NW_008795885.1:3900576-3904818 GCF_000699145.1 Aptenodytes forsteri | reverse complement strand
AGGAGAATGCTGTGGGAGACGGTGTCAAAGGCCTTACTGAAGTCCAGGTAGACCACATCCACAGCCTTTCCCTCCTCCACTAGGCGGGTCACCTGGTCATAGAAGGAGATCAGGTTGGTCAAGCAGGACCTGCCTCTCATGAACCCATGCTGGCTGGGCCTGATCCCCTGGTTGTCCTGCACATGCCTTGTGAGCGCCCTCAAGATGAACCGTTCCAGTAGCAATGAAAGTAGTAAGCCTAAGGAGAACAGTAGATGGAAGAAGGAAAAATGATCCTTAGATCATTTACTGTCCCTGATCTAAGGCAGCATCTTTGGGTTTCAGACTGGGTAATTTCTTGAAAGTATGCCCAATTGTAAAAATCTATTGTTTTTATACATCAGTTAATCCTGCTCAAAACCATAACATAGTCACTATCTTTTTTTTCTTGAAAAGCACTTTAAACTTCTACTTCTCAGTTCTGAAGTTGTCATTACAAAGAGTTTCATTAGGAATCCAAGTCCACGAGAGGCTTTCAGGCTGTGAGTCTCTATCTCATATACGCAGACAACTTAGGGCTGCGTCTAGTTGAGGTATCAAATACTATCTTCTCCTTGGCATTTCTGAACAGCTAGCTTTCAGCATCTCTCTGCCTGGCTGTTGGCTTGGCTGATTTGTATTTAACCAGATGACTGATATCCTTGGGCGGATCTGGACTGAAATTTATTTGATGGCCAATAGAAGGTTTAGTAAGATCTTATACTAAAATAACCATTAAGCAAGGACAGAGATCTACAAACAGTTATCGTGGGCCAGGTTTGCCTAATGGACAACTATTAGGGCACAGAATAACATTACTAACAGTACCAGCACCAGTAGGAAAAGTCCTACCCAGATATGGAGAAGGTGCAGTCAGGGGAGAAAAGAAGCACAGGCAACTGAGAAAAAAAGAAAAGCAATTCAGTTTATGTATTTATTAACTGTACCTGGAAAGCCCATGTGATTAGAGACATGCCTTCGAAATGGAAATGTATTTGATCTTAATGCTACTAGATGCAAATGGCAGTTCACTAAGTGCTACTAAGTGCACAGAGGCCATGTGAGACCATGGATAGGGAATAAAAGTGCTCTGCCCCAGGATTACTCTTTTAAGAAGTGTCTTCTAATATGAAGTTAATAGACAAAAATCCAGGACATTTTCCTATTTTGTGTTTCTTCAAATTCCAAATTAATTTATTGTAATTTTTAAAACTTTGAAAAATACAGTTAGAACTGGAGATCTGTTCATGTTAAAGATCACATTAAAAACAAGTCTTACTCCAGCAGCAAATTTAACCTAGTTCATTACTTGCACACACGAAAATGCAGCAGCTCAGATAAAACAATTTCCCCTAAGGACTGAATGCATACTAAAGGCAATAACACCAAAAATGAAAAACAGCCTTACTCACAAGTCGAATAATTATATTTCTAAACCATTTTTCACTTATTTAAACAAAATCCATTACATTGTTCTGCAGCCTTCACTGAACTAGCTGACTCATATATACACACACGCATACATATGTATGTTTTAAACTCCCACTGGTTATTCATTTTGCCCTAGCAATTTGTCTCTTTTTGAACTCTGAGGTCCACAGAGTCCAAATATGCTCCTCAGAGCATCTTTCCTTCAAAGCTGGGACAACGCTTAATACGCAACTGTCACTAACATATACAAATAATAAATAATATAAATAAGTGGCAGGGAAGATCTGGGAGGATAAATTGACCCTTCAGAGGTCATGTACAAGACCTGATTAAATATCTAACAGACACCATTTTAGAAGCAGTGAATATGGTGGGTTTTAATTATTAGCTTTACAGGAGTCATCAATTATAGCTTGAGATACAAATGTCATCTAGTACTGAAGTGTTAAAAACTAATAATAGGGCAGACACAATACATCTTTGGGTATCATTATTTTTAGACAATTCTTACACACTTTTCTGGCATGTAACGTAGTGTCCTAATCCATTATATGCATTATGTTTGCCAAACCTAGCAATAAAAAGATGCAAAGAATTCTACAGAGGCGGCAGATGTTCTTAATAGCACAGAGTTTGTACAGCCAAAGTATGCAAAGGTGTTTATAGCAGTTTTGTCTGCCGATGTGTAGGCTGGGTCATCCCTGATGTAGGTCAAAGCAGGACAGAGTTTCTTCTGAATCTGAAATTGCTCAAAGACAGTTGTGGCCCAGGCCCAATGGAATAAAAGAAAGAAGCTAAGTCTGAACCTTCGTCTGGCCTGTGGTTTTTTCCCTAGATATTGCTAAGGTTGTCAGTGCCTCTAAAGGAAGTCACACATTGGGAATGGAGTTGTACACTCAAGTTAGCTGACCTAAGCAGTACTGTTACACTGAAGGTTGGAGGTCGCTGGGACTTAGGAAGAATTTAAATAGTTATTAAATCATATAGTAACTCAATTCCAAAGTAAAAACAAAGCATTACTTTACATACATTGCAGTGCATGCTACTCATACGTGTGACAGAAAAATAATACAAATATTGCTATGGAGTAGGAAATGTGGCAGTATGAGATGCTGAAGTGCTATATATATACAGCTGGAGAAGGTTTGGGCACATCTTCATACAGGCAGACAGTCATGCTCTGTCTCTGAATTTCTGACTGTGAGACAGCTAGGCCTTTAGCCAAGCAATCCCACTAACATGCAGCTGCCCTTGTGGTAAGAACTTCACATCAGAGAGCCATGTTCTCACCTTTCCACTTGGCTTCAAGACGGCATCATTTCGTACCGTCACATCTCAGATCAACGGAGCATTGACACAGCTGACGCTGTAAGAGGCACATGCCACACATGGAGCATGACGCACAGCTTCATGACACCATACTCCTTCCTGATGTAGGGCTTTTGGAATCACTGTTGACCCTTCTGGCCCCATCCCTGAGAATGAGAAACTGAGTTGGACTGTTTGCCTCTGTTGGAAAAAAGCATGTTCCATTTCTCTCTGTCTTTCTTTTCTGGCAACGGCCTAGAAAATCCACCACCACTGAAAGCCCAGACTTCATATTTGGCTTTGTTTCCACAGGAACAAAAATAGAAGAATAATGTGGATTCAAGTTACAATATTTAAGGAGAAAAAAGGGAATGAAAAAGAGAAAGACAAGCATATCTTCCAAAATCCTTGCCTCAGTCTAGGAAGCTATATCCTTTAGATATATCCTTTGCTTACAGACTGGGTTATTGCTGTCAGACAAAATAAAGGAAACAAAATGAAGTAAAATCAACTTTTGAGTGAGATTTCTTATTTCCAGTGATGTGTTTTGCTAAAGCTTTCACAGTTAAATCAAAACATTGGAAATCAACATTCCTGGTCGTTGGGATGCCTGAAATTAGTTATGAAGTCAATACCTTCTATCTTTGTGTATACAGATCATTTTATAAAGGAATATGTACATAATATTTGTTCTGCAGAGTTTTTTAACTGCTTTAAGTATTTTTTTTTCATACAGTAACTGCTGAACAACACAGACTTAAAGCTTGACGTTACATGTTTGATGATTAAATTAACAGAAAGCATACAGGAAAACATTCCAATGAAAAATTAATTTTAGTCATTCTAGATTAGTTTTTGGTTTACTTCACAAGTACAGAATACAAAAAAATCGAAGCTTAATGAATTTCCCTGAAGAACAGTACATTTCATTTCTGCTGTTTAAATACTCAGAAAATAAAGACAACTTAAAGTGCAGGAACAAAGTTCCTATCAATAACAAACTTAATGTAATAAAAACAAACTGGGATGAGATTTGTATGTGCTTCAAGCAAAAAAAGCAGCAATTTATTGATAAGTTGAAGGCATACAAAGTACTTAAAGTGTGTCCTGGTTTCAGCAGGGATAGAGTTAATTTCCTTCCTAGTAGCTGGTACAGTGTTTTGGATTTAGGATGAGAACAAAGTTGATAACACACCGATGTTTTAGTTGTTGCTAGGCAGTGCTTACACTAGCCAAGGACTTTTCAGCTTCCCATGCTCTACCGACTGAGAAGGCTGGAGGTGCACAAGAAGCTGGGAGGGGGCACAGCCAGGACAGCTGACCCCAACTGGCCAAAGGGATATTCCATACCATGTGATGTCACTTTTGCTTTACCTATTAAACTGCCTTTATCTCAACCCATGAGTTTTCTCCCTTTTACCCTTCCGATTCTCTCCCCCATCCCACCGGGAGGGGGGAGGGGGAGGAGTGAGCAATGGCTGGGTG
>NW_008795885.1:3873187-3900525 GCF_000699145.1 Aptenodytes forsteri | reverse complement strand
GTTTGTCTTCCCAAGTAACCGTTACGCGTGATGGAGCCCTGCTTTCCTGGAGATGGCTGAACACCTGCCTGCCGATGGGAAGCAGTGAATGAATTCCTTGTTTTGCTTTGCTTGCATGCGCAGCTTTTGCTTTCTCTATTAAACAGTCTTTATCTCAACCCATGAGTTTCCTCCCTTTTACCCTTCCGATTCTCTCCCCCATCCCACCGGGAGGGGGGAGGGGAAGGAGTGAGCAAGTGGCTGTGTGGTACTCAGTTGCCGACTGAGGTTAAACCACAACAAGTGTATCTGCTTTTGTTGCTGATATTACAAATCTTTTTCATAGGATACATAAGTGTGATTAACATTTAAACACAAAAGTTGTTACCATAACAATTATGTCAAGTTGGTGGATGATCCTTAGTGGTTTGGGTGGTGGAGTTCTTCCCTATAAAGCAGAAGATGCTTCATGCAGTTGAGGAGATTTATTGCATACAGAAACCCAAACAACGAGGCTATGCCAAAGAAAGTGTTCAGTCTCAGACCCTTCTTGCTGAAGCTCTGATGATACTGATGTGTTACGATTCAAAGGAAACTAAAAAAAGAAAACAAAAACAAAAAGGAAATTAAACTCTTCGGTAAGATCTTTTTTCTTTATTTAGTCTTTATACTTGAATTTTAGTCATTGTAGCATTCTAAATGTACATAGTGTTCTTGAACAAAATATTGCAAATGAATGTGATGACTTTCACACTATGTCTCAAAAAAGCCTACCCACTCTGTTTCTTCAGGATTGTTCTCTTCCTGCTTTGTCTAGCATGAAGTTTTATCTTCCTACGGACAAGTTTTTGTTATAGAGTATGTGTTACTAGTCTACCCAGTATGGGATCTTGCTTTACCCAGATATGAACTTTATGAAAATAAAGTTTTAAGACAGGGTTGGTTAAGAGCTATTACCAATTCTTAACTATTAAGAGCAGTACAAGTGCTGCTGCTGTTTCACACAATGGCTTAGTGTTGTTAGGCATCAGTAGCGTAGACCGACCGCCTGTCAAGATGACTTGAGCCTCAGCATCTAGAATCAGATCCCCATTCTTACATTCCTGTGCTCATGCAGAGCTCTCCTCTACGGTAAACGTGCACCTGTGAGATTGCATTTATGAGACTGCAGAATACAGCCCAAAGCACTTTTATTTACAGCTATGTAATTCAAGTGCCAGTATTATTATTTCTTGTGTCAGAATTTTTTTACCACTTCTTCTCCAAAGGATCTGCAGCAGCTCAAGAGAGGCATGCTAACTTCACAGGGACTACACTTAAGTGGAGGAAGATAAATAAACTAAACAAATGGTGTCAAACAAAACTCATCAGTGCCTGAGGATTTACATGTCCAAAAGCAAAGCTCCAAGAACCTTCAAAAGGGCTTAACTCTACCAATGGGAGAAAAACTGCATTTAAAAATTAATTAAGTGCATATCTGTGGTGTTGTGTAACTACACTCTCTGTAAGGTTATTGATATGTGTTAGATGATCTCCCACACCGGGCTCAAAAAGTCCTGCTAGCCTAGTGTCTTGCTTCTGACTATATTTATCATTCAGTCCTTGGGGTGTGCTGGAGCCCTTTGATGGCAGACGTACGGAAATTTTCCACCAGCTTTTGGTCTCATCCTTCTCTCAAAGAGTTGAAAATTAGTTCTAGCCCTGAAACATGGGACTGAATATCCTTCTACAGAAAAGTATCATCAATTATTACAACTTCAGAATGTCCAATTCCTTCTTACTGTGAAAATGGCTTTGAACTAAAATAGTTCAGAACAGCTATAAGTTTGCAGTCACTCTGCATGGGTGAATAAGGCAACTTACCACCAGTACTTCTAGGACCTTGTCCTTAAAAAGCCCCTATGCTGCCAGATGAGTCTGTTCATAGGAAAAGTCAATCATCTTGAACTTCCCACTCTAAATATCTCCACAGCAGAGCTTAGGAGCATAAGGTTCATGCAAATGGCAAAACAGCCCCATGAACTCTACTGCTCCTCACTTTGCCGGCACTTAAGTTCATGCAGCTGACAGGTTATATTGTCTCCTGAGTGGCTGTATGCGTGAATCAGGGACTCAGGAAATTCAGAGAGCTGAATTTGGACTGAAATTGTTTTTTTAATTACCCAGGGCAATTCAACGGTCACTCATTCTTGCATGCCAAAAGACCCTACTGCTCAGTCTGCTAAACCGTGAGGGATAATTTATTATGCAGCGTACTTCTAAATGGTATAAAAATTAAGCTTCATTAAGTGATTCACCTTTATGATATGCTTTATCTGTCTGTCCTGAACTTGACTAATATTCTAAACCCTACTCAGCTTTGTTACTTTTACTTAGGGATTCATAACTATGACAAAGAACAGTAGACCTTGAAATAAAGAAAATAAAAATAGGCACAGAAGAAGCTGCTGCAATCTGCTGTTGAAAAGTGTAGGTGTGTATCGTCTATAATTTATTAGCAGCAGTGTCTGGAGAATTGGTTGCATTCAAAAACCTTAGACCTATCTGGATTTCAGAGGAGATTCCTTCAAGTGCCAGGTACTGATATTATTTTATTTTTTAAAATGGTTATGTGTCTCAATAAAGGTTGGGAATGGACTATCACTGCAGTGTGCTAGACAGTCCCTTCACTTTTGGTAACTGTAAGAAGGAGTTCAGAGGATGTCAGGAGGGTGCTGGTATCAGACCACTCATTTCTCCCTTGATTTCTTTCTCTAACGATCCATGCATTCAGGACATGCTTATTAATGAATAGAAGTCACTCTTATGAGAGTGTTCACTGTTCTTTTGTCTCCATACTCACTGGGGAAAATTGTTCAGAATTAATCAGTCTAATTAGGTATTATTTTATCACTTTTGCTTGCAACCTTTTCGTATTTTATGTTCTATTTGGTCACAAAGGAGGTGAAGGATGTCTGCTTCCAGGCTGTTGCTGATGCAGCAAAGACACGCCATAAAGCCCTCCAGTGTCTGCTGAGTCAGGTGCTACTCCTCGCAGCACGCCTGGGGAGCTCCCACAGCGGCTGGCACGCTGCAGAGTGGGCACTGCTGGACCAGCCCCATACAGTGCTGCTGGCTCAGAGTAACTTATCACCCACGGGTCACACTACGTCTGGTTTACTTTAGTCCCTGAAGCAGTGTAGAGTACCGACACAATAAAGTTGTTTAAGTCCTCTTTACTCCCATCTGTTCTGGAACCACAGACTTTATCGTGTTTCCCATGCAAAAAGTGAACTCTCTTCCTCATTGTGCAATTTGTTTATGCTGTACCTCTCTTCCTAACACAAGAGCCTTCCACAAACACTTTGCACAGCCTCCTATCCACACACCTCAGTGATTCCCATAGAAGTATCTCCGTTGCTTGACGACTATTTAAAACAAAGCACAACATTTGCCTGAAAGCTTAAGTAATAGTGATGCTATTACAGAGGCCTTTTCCTCATTGTATTGAAGCTTTGAGATTAAGTGGGGGATTAAGTTTAAATTGTTCTGTTTGGTCTTGCAAGCTGTCTGCAGTGAGGAATATTCACAATCTCCATCTATAGCCTTGCCCTGACATAAGGCTTGTAGGATGTGCCACATTCTCCCTCTTCCCATCTGTTTCAACCCCTTGCTTTTCTCTAAAAAACAATCCTCCTCCTCAGGAATTTAATTCTCTCTTCCCTTTTTTTTTTTACATTTGGGAATAAATTAGCTTTGGAGAGGAGTGTTAACTTTGTCATTGTGGCTGTTTGTTCTTTCGTATATTTACCAATTATCCTCCTTTCCCCAACCACCATAGTAGTATTACATGTCTTTTCTCTGTGGGACATGGAGCTGTAGAGGTGTAAAGGTATTAAATAACTTGTTCAAGGTCACGAAGACAGTTAATACAACCAAATTAAGGTGTCCTGAATATCAGGTACTTACAGAAAAGATCATCCTTCTGCTGTAAGAAATAAAAGCCTAAGAGTCTGCAGTCCTGAGAAGGTACTTTAGAAAATTAAACAGAAAAACATATTTAATTATTGTCCCTCTCTTATGCTCATTTGAAGAGTAAAACAGACCAATGTGTTCAGCTTATATACTGTCTCTACAAAAGAGACAAACTTAAGTGAAAGCTAACATAACCAACTATAGAAAAGAGAGGACATTTGAGGTTAGCGCTGTGTGACTTTCCTTAAGATACAGAGGACTGCACTTACAAAAGGAGCTCAGCAAGCTATTTCAGGCTACAGGTTTGAAATAGGTTTTGTCTTTTGGGGTTGTTTATTCCTGATGACAGTTTAAGCTTTTAGTTCTGTTTTTCCATCTGTAAAATAGAAATAAATATACTTTCCCTTTGTTGAGAAGCTTTGTGAGTTCCTAGAAGAAAAAAATACAAGTACTAAAAAATATTAATACAGTAAATAGCATTTGTATTTAAACTCTGAGAAGAAAGCCAAAACGATACTGGTCAGTTTCTGCCTGGTGTTATTCTTTCCTCTTTAATTATATGTTTACCTGGGTGAATGAAGACCTGTTTAACCAGGAGACACTACTGAAGTTATACTAGCCTGTAAGCTAGTCACATAATTAGGCAGGTTTTAATAATATAAATGATAGGCTATTGCGTGTCAAATAATTATGGTCTTATCATTCCCCTACCACAGATAAAGTTTGGAAAGTAGAAAAATTACTCAGAAATAACCTTCAGATGATGTGATGTATCATCCCTCCAGAAGGAAGGGTTAGCAATGGAAAAAGCTGAGAAACATGGCCATCAAGCAGTATGCTCACACCCCTACCTGTATGAGGTCACGCATACCTTAGGGCAGACACTAAAGAATCAGCTCCTTTATACTTCCTCCCAAAACTATGTTCTTCACAGGCATTTCCCACGCCAGCAAGGCTGTTCCCGTCCTGCCCTGCCATGGGGTGGCACTGCACTAATTCCCCAGCTTCCTCCACCCACCACATTTCTTCCATACTTTGGCTCACTGGCCTCTCCTTGCTTCAGAGTTAAGAGAGCAAACAGGAAC
Source organism: Aptenodytes forsteri (assembly GCF_000699145.1). NCBI lineage: Eukaryota > Metazoa > Chordata > Aves > Sphenisciformes > Spheniscidae > Aptenodytes > Aptenodytes forsteri. The sequence goes on along the minus strand of NW_008795885.1, from coordinate 3,895,507 downwards.
TGCAGAGGGGTATTACTGCCACACAAGATACCAGGAATTGCATCACTGTATCACACTGAGACTTCTGTCAAAAATTCTGGATGGTATCTTTATGAAATGATGTTGTTTCACAAATTCAGGCTGCAATCTCTGCACAATTAAAATCTTCTTTGTGGCTACCATTTTGCTGAACTAGCAGCAATTTGTCCAGCTAAACTCAGCTTTAATACTTTTCACTGAGCTGCCAAGCAAGCTTATTTGATCACTGTAATCCCATCCAATGCATTGTATATCATCTGATTATGTTACCCACCATGCCAAGGAGAGTCTGATCTTGTCCTCCTTCCAAGGTTACATCATATACTGATAATGATTCAGAAGGTACCACAGCACAGCGTATGGCTTCCCTTGCCTTCAGCATGAAATGTACAGCTGAGAGGATGTTTGGATACGGCTCATAGGAGATCACACAGGCTGAGAGTGCTTTAACAGGAAAAAAAAAAAATCTTATTGTTGTTTTACCATTTGTTCTGTTTGCCTTTTACTTAGTGCATGAGATTTAACTTTACCGTTTTGCAGATAGAACCATTATCAATTTTTCCACTGCATAGATTTATAAATGTTGTGTGACCTCTTGTGGTATAATAAAATATTACACATATGGTCCATGGATAACACAGTTTATGCAACCTGCAATCTACCCAGAGCCCATCTGCCTTGATGGTTAGATTTCTATAAAATAAAGACTAACTGTTGCCTATGAAACTCTCAATTAACAACGAATCAGAATGTAAAAGTCTCCCTTCATGACAGTCATTTAATGAGTGCATGTATTTTGGATAACTCTTAATTGCTAGCCAATCCAATTTTCATAAACTAAAGCTATTCTTATTTTTTTTTTTTTATTTCTGATATGACTTTAAAATTCCACATTAGGCAGTAATATACAGATGCTGGTACTGAAAACATAGCTTCATTCCTGTCATTAATGATGTTTGGCACTGAAGAAATAAAGTAATTAAAAAGTCTCTTGAATCTGCTTGCGTGCATAGGAGATCTTTGAGAGTCGAATACACACATGCCAATTGCAAATGAATAAAAGAAATGTAACTATTTGCAAAATTAGTCACTGGATGTTATACATAAATGTAAGTACTGGCATTCCTTAAGCAACACAGGAAGTTGTGAAGGTATTGTTATTGTGTGTAGGTGTTTTCTATAATGATGCAAAAAGCTTGTTAAAAAAAAAAAAAAACAAAACACATCAGGAAAAAAGCAGTATCATTTTTAAAAATTGTCTGAATCTTTGTGCCTCGTATTGTGTATTACTTGTGGCCATGACAACCAACGATAGTAGTAAGACTGCAATGCCTCTGCAGTCTTACCACAGCAGCAGCCTACTGATGCACTGCATGCAGCATACAGAAAGGATGCATGCTATGAAATATCATACGAACACCTGCCATTAGTGTCTGTATCAGAAATGCTAGCTTAATAAATACATTGGAGCTGAAACCGGAAACAACTTCATTTCTTTTTCTAATGTAGTCCAAGTTGTTCAGACCCCTGAAGGAGGTATCAGCTTGGAGGATTAGTCTATATGCCATTTCTAAAGCTAGGAGAAGCTTAAGGATACTGCAATGTCATTTTTTTCCCCCCTATTTATAACAGTGTCCTCTTATTACCTGAAATGTATGGTGATGTGTAAAAACACTTTCAGAATTGGCTTAACAAGTAATTAACATTAACCACGTTGCAAGCAGAATCTAAATTTAATTAAACTTTTAAAAATATTCAGCTTTCCTGCTTACATTACAGTATCTTTCAAGATAATAATTCAGAGATGTGAAGTAGTTTTGAGTTTTCCCCTTTTTCATCTACACTTCTGTGTTTTCCTTTCTATCGCATTTAGTTTAACGTGTTAACTGTTGACTGCTTTCCTGTGTTAGCTGTGTTCCTGATTTAGTTAAAAGTACTTTGAGGAAGATATGTCGATTATACTTATAATGTACAGTGCTTTACCTTTTAGTTCTGTGTAAAGCTTGAATACACGTTCTTCAGAAGATTTTGGATGACCAGAAAGGTGGAAAACAAGAAATCTTAAAAATCCAGCTTATCAAACAGCCATTCAAACCAAAAAATGAAAAAAACTCAAGCTTTTTGCTTATACATCAAACCATCTGATGTATGTATGTAAATAACACCTTTAAGTTAGAGAGCCCCAAATCTAGTTAAAGTTTACATATATTGTGCAATTATGAACAAATTAATTATTCTGTTGTGAGTACTCAGCTCTCATTAATAATGTGTAGCATATTAACAGAGATACTTTAGAACTTTTTTGGGGGACTTTCCCGAGGCCAAAGAGAAAAATAAAAATCCCCAAAGTTTTTTTGCTAAAGAAATCAGTACACCCTAAGGTACCACAACTCATTAAGTCATACTCACATTAAAAAAAAAAAAAAAAAAAAAGGCAATATGATTGGGTAAAATGCCAGTGGGAAAAATGTGGATGTCCTCCACCTTGGTGAACACAGATTAGGCTACGAAGTGGGTGCTCCAGGGCCCAAACAGTTCATCAAAATGTATGTGAAATGCTAGTGTATTTTAATCATGCCCATTCTGAAACAGAAGAATCAGCTCCTGCATTTGATGGCTTGTGGACTTGGATGGTGGCTTTATTAACAGACAGATCAAACTAACAGATGTGTGAAAAGCCATAAAGCTCGCAAAAAGAACAAGAGAACTAATTGCCTCCACATACCCATTGTTAAGGGAATGGAAATCTTTAACATGAGTTTGAAAATCTCTGAAAATCAATCAGAATTTTAAATTTCAGGATAACTGGACACCCTCAAGCAACTGGAGGAAACAACCTTATTGCTTTTTTGCAACAGCAGGTTGTAAATGTGTTGCAGCTGAATGTAGCTGAAGATACAATACAGAGGACATTGAAGGAGTATATGGAACCAAAACATGGGCTCCACGTAAGACCCCTGAGCAAGGTGCAGAAAGAGCAGCCTAATTCACTGTGACAGAGAGAATTCTGGCTGTAACTGGGAAAGTAATGGATATCTTCTGTTATAAACATCTTGGAAGGGTTTTTTTTCAGTCTCAGATCTGAGCCTCTGAACACGGACAAAGTGAGAGAATTTGTTCTTGTAATAAAAGTTACAGTATCTGACTTCCTAGTCATCAACTTCCAGTTAGACAGGAATAGGAGCAAAAGATCTTATGCACTACAAAACAGCATAAAATATTTACCAAGTATTTTAAGCAAACTTTGTTATTTCTCTTTGACGATTTTTAATTTCCTGTGCTATTGTCCTTGAACAGCAAAAAGTATGAATCCTCCAAAAATATAAAGTAATTACTGGCGTACATCTCTTCCCACTTCCTTCCTTTCCTTCAGTAACAGTCACACTCCTGTTATACCTCTCTGCGTTGCTTGTATCTCTCCAGCAAATTTCAGTATGAGCTTTTGTCTCCCCACCTGCTTCTCTTTCCCTACAGGCTGTGTTTTCCACTTGAAGCTACCTGCAGCCATAAATTCAAGCACACAGCAGAAACCAGCTGCCTTTGCTGCCCTGAGCCACCCACTACACTCCTCCAGTCACTCCATGTAATACAGCAATCAGTACCCAGCAGCTTTGAGAACTATTACAAGGTGAAATGAACAGCCAGGGGTAAGACAGAGGTTGGTCCCAAGACTGCTCCTGAGCTTTGGATACTTTCCTTCTGTTTTCTTTTTCCCCCCATTATTTATAGTGCAATAACCATTTTTTTTATTATAGTAATAGTCTGTGTACAGAAGGCAGAAGGGCTGTTATTTTTCACTAGTCCAATAATCCTGAAGTTTGAAAATATTGAAGTTACTTGATGGGAGTAAACTTTGATAAAATTCTAATGGTAGAAGCAGCTCAATCTGGCAGCAGGCTTCATGCAGGCTATGGGATCAACCCACAAGGTTTGATTTGCCTTTCACTTGTACTTTTTTTTTTTTTACAACCCCACTCTTCATCTTTTTCTCAGATTCACAGCAATTAACATGAGAGTAGATTCAAGCCTGTAATGGGAGATGTTCTGCAGCTTTCAGTTCTGCTCACCTTTGTGTCAGTGAGAGAATCTCTCACCAGTGTCAGTATGATCGGGACAGGGCTGTCCTGTCCCTTTTTTTGCTGTTCATCTGACACAAAAATTCAGAAAAGAAATTAATTTCTTGCTTTCATATATTAAACAGAAGAATGGGAGTACATTCCACTTCAAAGAGGTTACCGCATGTATAATATTTAAAAAAAAGAAATATCTGAAGAGCTCCAAACTGGTTTGGCCTGCAGAATTATTCATACTACTAAAAAGAGAAACTTTAAAAAAAGTAAATCTTCTTGCAGAATCCCTGGTAGATGCCTTTTATTGTAAATACAATTTTCATAGGAGGAAGAAAAATTTATCAAATAACCAGCTGCCGGCCCTGATGGGCCCCTCTAACAGAATTTTTAAAAGCTAGGAAGGTGGAAAAATGTACTACAATATGTGTTGATCTTGCAAACCTGAGCTAAACTCTATAGGGAAGAAACTTCAGTCCTCACAAAATGAGCAAAAACAATATACCACAAAAAACTCCAAACACTAGGTGATTCTTCACCGTTCCTGGAAATGATCTGTCTTTCCCTAATGTTTACTAGCCTTATGATCCACCGGAATTTTTATGTGCTTTTCTCCTGCCACAGTCAGTTTTCCATTGAATTCAGCATCAATGTATTCTGGAAATTTCAAGGCATCTTCCCATTAATTTAAATCCAGCTGGCATAAATCATTGGCTACTATTTTGTCTGCAAAACAGTTTATCTGCAGCTGTCCATTTTCCATGTAAAACCTTCTTATAAGATGAAATTTTCCATGCATAAGTGATGCTGAAAGGTGAATGTCCTTTTAAAGGTTTGAGTAAAATTAATTCAGTCTGCATGAACATGTTACAAATACTTCTTTCTGTATCTATAGGTGTACAGAGAGACACTTTATTCTCCATATTCTACTACTCAAAATAGATTACTCAGAATTGTCTGAAATTTAAACTTCACAGGTCTGAAAATTGTTCTTCCAGAGATGATTGGGGACAGTATATCTTTTTATTCCTCAGGACAAATAGGAAATAGCAGAACTTCTCTTGCTTAAACCTCCTGGAATACCTCACAAGTTAATTTCATTTTAATTATAAGTACGCTTTCAGCCAAAATGCTTTTTAGAAAAGTTAAGAGGTATAGGAAAAAAGAAGGTTAAAAAAAGAAAAAAGAAAAAAAAGAAAAGCGTGTTTTAGAGTGTTTTTTAGCATTTATACAAGCCATCAACACAAGCTTTACCATGCTGTTTCTCTGCTTGCAGTTATCTGCCAAAAGAACCCTGGAGAAAGATCTAACAGGGAAAACAGAAAGAAGACTGATTCTGGGACTCATGAGAAGATAGAGATAAGCATAAGGAAAGTCTTAAATTAGGTTGGAATATTTACTCAGAAGTTTAGAGGTGGAAGCTCTAATTTGGATTAAGCCCGTGTGTGCTTGGATGTGCATCTATCCACAGCACCATTCTTTCTTCTGAATGCACAGTTTTCTTGCTGATGAATTTTTAAAAAATGTATCCTGACACTCTGTATCTTAGTTATGGATAGTGCAGGTGCAAGAATAAAGAGTTCAAATAATTTATCAAGAAACACCATCATTAAAGGCAAGATAAAATCCATATAAACAGTAGCATGCATTTTGTATTGCTCTGCCAAATACCCTGTCAAAGAGGAAATTTTTTTCCAGTATTAATTTAGGATTCCAGGAATATGAGCATTTAGCACTATAGACAATAAACACATAATGTGAGCAAATAGGAGCAAAAAATTCAAGTACTGAAATGAAAGTACTTTACAAATTGACTGGATTCTACTCACTTTCTAAAGGTGCAAATCCAAAGTATCTACATAGTTTTCAGAAAATCAGTATACATTTTTCAATATTGAGGAGTACGACATATACCGGAAAATAAATGATAACTTTAAAAATTGCATAACCTTTGCTAACTTGAGTTTTCTTGAATATAAGTGTGATTTCTATGTTTCATAACAGCAGATTTTAAACTAAATAGACTCTGTAATGAAAAGTAAAGCAGAGACATGTTCTGGATTCATCAGAGCACGGTCCAAAGAAATTAAAAGGATCACTAAGGCTTCTATAGTAGAAACAAAATGGAAAAAGAATTCATTAAGCTCGATCTTGAATGCCTTGTGAGTTTATAGTAGATATATAAGTATATATTCTGGTAGCTAAATTATGAATGGGTAAAACAACAGCCTGTTTCAGAAGTGAGGTTCTCTCCCTGATAAACTGTATTGAACTATTACTGATTTTTTGTGTTAAGGTGTTACAGAGTTTCATGCAAAATTGTCTGAATTAACTTCAAAGCATTTATTGAGAAGGTATAACAAAACCTGTTCTGAAGAAAATTTCATCTTTTAAAAGTTTGAGTAATATCATTTCTACTAGACGTACTGATTTTTCTACTATGTCAGTGAAAGCAGCCATACAAAATTATGGCTGAAAAGGTAGGATTGTTTTTCATGGTTGAAAAGATAGTTAAATTGTTCTTTCAACTATTTTTTCTGTGAAAATAAGTGATGGCTTTTCTCAGTTTTTGGCTAATGATTTGTGTGAATCTTCTGTTCATGAAAGTGACAGATTTATAGATCTCACAGGCAAAATTTAACCAGGCAGTTACTATGCAAATTTCTCCAAATTTGCCTGTCATTGTGCTTTAATCTTTACTTTATCCGCTTTATCTGCCAACTTCTGTGTAGGAAAAGAAATCTCACAAATCCTGCAAGGAAGAGTGGAACCACAGCCTTACACAAATCTTCCAAGTTCAGCACATCCTCTCCCCCATCTTGATCATCCATATGTTATACGATGAAAGAATCAGTCTTTCTGCCAGTCAATTTCTCAACCTCTTTCACTTGTCAAAAGAAGTGCTATTATTATTTATAGCACAGTAACACCTAGAGATCTCAAGTGAGACGGGAAGTCAGGATGCAATTTATCTCTCTAAAAGTAGATTACTAGCACTGATTCAGATGTTTTGCTGTTTGTAAGCTGCTTACCTGAACTCCCCCTCTACCATCAAGAAACAAGTTTGCTGTCTTCACTCATGCAGGCAGCTGCATTCAGATGTCCACATGAAAATATGGGCCTGGACTGCTTCCTTTGCACAGATTCTCCATGCATACCCATGTTATTCTAGGCATTTAAACCATGGCCAAAACTGGTCATAATTCAACTCTTCCTTAATGAAAGCTGCAATAAGCTTTTTGCTCTTTACATAACCATTAATTTTTTTAATGCCAGGACCCACCAGCTGGGCATCTCTCAAATAGGGCACCTCTCAAGGTGATAGCAATCTGTAATTTATGCTTGTCCATGGCTTGGTGCCTGGATCAGCAACAGTATAATCAGTAACAACAAAGAAGAGAGAAATCTACTGGACTTTCACGGAAATTCCAGATCAGGTAAAAAAGAGAGAGGCAGGAAAGACTATATAGAGTTTGGTGGGAGACAGTACTTGGGGAAAGGGGAAGTTTCCATTTAACAGTGGACCCAGCTGGGCTAGCATGAGGCATGTCAGGTTCTGGGGGAGTTAAGAAAGCCACGTGTAGTGAGCAGAAACAGACTAATATAGAGGCTGTAAAGACAGGCTGGGGGCAGCATCTCAAACCATGCCCCCATATTTGCCAAGCAACACACTATTGTGATATACCACTTACAGGAAGACAAAGAACACATGGACACAACACTTTAGGATGCCCTTGTGCTTGATCTTTAGGTACCATTGGCTGTTTCTGCAGGCCAAAAGGCTGAGGGAGGGCAGCTACTGCTCAGAAGCATGAGGGAAAACTGGACTAGGGATAGCCAGGTGAACAGCAACTGCCTTGGACCTTGATGGAGATCCTGGAGCTGGGCAGATTAACCCATGGTTACACCAAGAGAGTAGATTTCCAGCATCGCAGGCACCAAAGGCAAGACAGAAGCTATAGCGGCTCATCAGGTGCAAGAAATTGTTGTCACATACTGCTGCCCTAATCCAGGGAGCTCTGACTCAGCAGACGAGAATCCTCTCAGCAAAGGAAAGCACAGACAGGTAAGTCTGACGGAAATAGAAAAGGATTTGATATGGACTGAAAAAGTGATGTGGGATGTAAATGAGAGTTATAACAGAAAAAGAGAAAAAACAATCCAGAATTTATGACTGCCTTGTTTATCTCATTGGTCATTTGCTGTGCTCTCTTTTGGATTGTCCCTCTCCTGGAGATGGAGCAGATGGCAGGCCTGGCACCACCCCAGGCACTTTGACGCAGTCTTGGCAGGCCCTTGTTCAGGGATAGTGTGGGTAAAGTCTTTTCCTTTCTGATCTTACCTTCCTCTGCTTCACAAGCATGCCTTGCTACTACTGCCTGACAAGCAGAGGTAGTAGTAGCGTCAGCAGGAGCTGCAGTGCCAGCAACAGTTCCTTCAGAGCTGATGTTTATAGTTTCAGTTTGGGCCAGTGTCATGAGTGTGTTAATAATAGGAATTTCACCAAGAGGGCTGAGTTTGTGCAATGCAGCTCTGAAAAGCCTTGCTTGTCCCTGACTTCCAGCAGAGGGGGCCACGTTGCCTCAAACAAGAAGACATGGTAGACCAGCACTCCTCTTTAAATGATTGCTAGAAATAACAAGCTCTTGGAAAATGAATCTATGGAGTAAAGAGCTTGGACACACTTTTGAGTTTCTGTTAGTGTGACCACTGTACTGGAAATGCAATATGGTGAACACTGATAGATGGTCTAGGCAGGGACAGGCTTCTAGAGATTATAAGCAAATCTTTAAGCTGAATCACTTCCATGGAAGACTTTCCCATGCTGATCTAATTACTTGGCCTGGGAAATGCAGAGCAGCAAGGTTGCTCTGCAGCTGTGCTCCTCTCTGGTGCCCAGGGCTCCACTGGTGAGAAGTGGAGCGAGAGGGAGAAGTGTTTGGTTGGGAACATATAGACCACTGGACTGTTCAGGAAATGTGGCTCAGGAGAGTTCCTAGACTGAGAACAGAGCCATGGAATTGGGTACTGGTATGCTGAATTCCCACACATCACATAGCTGCCTTTGATGACTGAGATGCTGAGAGCTGGAAGAATTCGTGACAGATATGAGAATGCTTGATATCTCCCAACACCATCCTAGGAAAGATGGAGAGAAAGCCCAACATTTTGAAGTGGATGAGGTATTCATCAGTTTCCTGACTGCCTCTGCCTGAACTTGGGGGAGGCTCATTTTCTAGCACAGGACAACTCAGTGGCAGCTGCTATGAGTGGCACAGTGCTGCCTGCATCGAAACACAACCTGGACTATGATCTAGTGTGTCATCAGTTGGTCAAAGGTCAATTCAGGGGCTGAAGAAGGAGGACAGCCAGGAAAGAGAACTTGGGAATGCACACAGATGTTGATATTTCCGGGTGTAAGACAAGATTTCACTGTCAGGTCCAAGAAAATTTCTGTATTACAGCAGAAATGTGCCAAGATTGGCCCTGATCTTCCAGTAAGTCTCTTGAACGATACTGTACTTCTTCATAACATTGGAATGGGAGGGAGAGGCTCCTTCCACTATGAGGGATGGGACATTTTCTATATGCTTAGGTATGTTGGTGAGGGAGGCTTTGGCAGATTTGCTGACCCTCCATTTCTTTTTCTAGCCTTTCTCTTTAAACTGTGAAGAACTGAGAGAATGTAAGTAGGTACCTCTCCTCTTATTTCTCGTGTAGTCCAAGCTACCGTGTCTAAATCCCCTTCTGTCCTATGCCCTTGGTATTGCTTGGTCCCTTCCCCACCTGTGTCCTCTACACATAGCTACATCTATATTAGTAAGTGGATTTAGCCCAGTAGCAATAGATCTGTAAAACAGATTAGTTGCTGCTGATACCAGGTAGCCACTACACGTATTTCAAGTGGCTGGGTAAGTGTAACAAGTACCTTGTTACAGCACCGTGAAGATGAATCACTATAGAAAGCACAGCTGTCCAGATTTCCCCAACTGCATAAACGGAACAGATGAATTGCAACTCTATAGATGTACATTTTTAGGAGAGATTTTTAGCCTAAATATGGATGTCTACTCTTAGTCAGGTGATTTGTATCCTCAGAGTTAGAATCACAGTGCAAACTTACAGTACAGTCCTTAGCAGCAGTAGTTTATGTTTGTGGACATTGTATTACCTCTTTGGAGATGATCTGTAAAATTTTTATGGTCCTTTCCTCTCTGAAATACCAATATGGAAAAAAAAAAATCATCCTTGATTTCAAAATTATTCTAAAGCTTTCCCTCTCCACAGCCAGTGAAAGGAGTATTAATTTATTTACTGCAAGGAAAGAAAGTTCTTGCATCTCCCAATCAGCATTCTCTGCTTCAGGGGATTCTTGAAAAGCAGAATATTTTACAACTGCACGTTCCTTTGTAGTCACATAGTCTGAGATATTCAGTTCCCACACAGTCAACAAGTGGCTAAACCAGGGATTGATGGTTCAATGATACCATAGACATTGCTGTTATTTTTTAAATGTATAATACATCTTAGTAGGCAGGTGATAAGACCTGCTCTTTAGTTTGTTTGGAGGAATGATTTTCATTTAAGTCAATGATCTATCATTGACTTAACAGGTAACACAATCCATGTATTATCAACATAAAGCTCCTTTCCTCCTCAACAAGATTTAAAAAAGTAGACATGTGAGACCTACATAAAAGTCTATTTTTCAATACCATGAAAATGTCCACAGATTTCTACCAGTACTGCAGTGGAATGCCAAGTAAAAAGAAATCTCTAAAATTCTTAGGTTTTATTCCAAATCAACATATATTCTAACAGATATTCTAACAATAATATGCACTTTGTTAAACTGGCAGCCCAATTTTTGCATTTTCATCATGAAAATTTGTAGCTGTCAACATCAGTACTTTTTGAACAAGGTACAATATGGCAAACCATCGTCCCAAGCACAGACCTCTTTGAAGTTCCACTTTACCAGGGAATGACCCTGCACCTGAGACTAAAATAACACAGAGCACTATTTCTCCTACAAAATAAAAAACGAGTGACTTTGCTTTCTCCTACACATCAGCCTTGTGGACTGTACACCGTAGATATTGCATACACGTTCATCCATCATTCCTGTTTCCTTTTTACAGGGCTAAATCACACTTTTTTTAGTCTGTACTTCAGCTGCCAAAAAAAGTAAAGCAATATGAAGCCTGTTTTAGATTACTTAATAAAGCTTCACTTACATAAATCTTATTCTACCTAAAGCTCTATGTGTAAGTAAAAATATTTTAGAGTACTGGTGAGTGCATAGCTTTTCCTTTTATCTGATTTTATCAAGCATGATTCAGAGTGTTTGAGAGTTCCTCCATGAACAGCATAGAGGAAGCCTCCCTTTTTGTGGAGTTATATCTGTACCTCCTAGCCATTTGCTCTATACTTTTAGTACACTCAGCACCATCCTATTGCCCTTGCCTTTTCTTCTTCCTCACAGTATTTCCCTGTTTCTTCTCATGTCCCTACCTCCTTGACTGACTGACGGTCAGCACATGCCGGTTTTGGCTTGGAGCTGATGAAGTGCCAAGTGGTTGCCTAGTATGCATATCTTGACTGAGCATTTGATTCCTGCCTCTTAAAATGGATAGGCCTCCAAATTATAACAGCCTCTCCCTCAGGGCACACTGTGGAGCACTGGTTCCTCTTCTCCAGCCATCTACTGATTTTCACAAAATTTTAGCAGCTTCATGTTATGAAACATCAAGTTTGATTTACAATAGGTCAAAATAGAAGTTTTTTGAGGGGACAGACAAATACACATAATCACTACATAAACATCTATTGCTTGGGAAACCAAGCCAAAAAATAGTTAATATTTTTATTTTAAAAGATCCATCAATATTCTGTGGTTTTGCTAATAAGACTAATTAAGAAAAAGTATAAAAAAAGTTATTTAAACCTTTTCAGTCTGAGAACATTAAACTCTATTTTAATAATTTTCATTGCTATTTCTGAGACAAGTTATAAAGAAACGCATAAAAAAGTGCAAGATGAAAGGTGCTTAAATGGAAATTATTTTGCAATTTGACAAATTAAACTTAAAAAGAGAAGGTTCAAACAGAAAATGCAGCTACTTCATTGATAATGTCAGTATATTTTTCTAAAGTTTTGTTCTTCAAGTAAGAAATAGAAGCCATTTTCATCTTGGCTTTTTTCCAAATTTCGTAGTTGAGAGCAATCAAGTTAGCTTTCACAGCTTAGTTAGAAAGGCTCAGAGTAATTAACAGAAATATAATTTAAGAAAATTGTACCTTCTTGAATATCACATTCGCACTGAGACAGCATAATTGCTTCATTCCAGGCTACTGGAAGATTCACGTGTTCCCCAGAAGCTAAAGTGCTAAGACCTAATTTTCTCCGTTTGGAAGGAAAAGGGTAAAAGGCTAAAGAAAAGTTTAAAAAATTTTTGGTTCATTTAGCTGATGGAACATCTTTCTTACAAGCAAAAAGCAGCTTTGTTTGAAAGAAAAGTGCATATTTTAGAGACAACATTAAATGAGCTTATTGATGCAAAACTCAAGAGTAGGAATTAATGAAGCATCAGTGTTAAATCTCTAGAGTTAGCACTTAAGTAAGAACAGGCATTCATACCTACAATTATAGTCTTATTACCCATTTTAAACACATACCAACAAAAAACAATTATTTACCACCTGCGTTAACAAATCTGTAACTCCAGCCAAGGTAATGCAAGGATACTACTATGGCAATTGATGTAACAATAAAATCTCTGGGAAATCTGAAAATGCATTACCCTGCACTACTTTTGGGTTTTGTCGTTTGCATTTTTGTAGACCAAAACACTTTTTTGTCAATAGGCAACCACTTATGAGCTGTTTTATAACCACATGGAGTGTTTAATAGCCAAAATGCTGGCACATTCTGGTCATTAAATGAGGAAAACGCGTAATAATTAGATCTGTTAACATTTTGCATATATTCAGCAATTCCTATGAAAAACAGAAGAGCCAGAACATTCTTTCCTTTCTACTATTACCACCCTTCTAGAAATGATGCTGGGGGCTGACACCATCAGATGGCTTCATGCACCAGTAATTCCACCATTAAGGAATTAAAATGAGCTTTTCCTTTCTCAACATTGGTGTAGTTAATGAGAAGGCAGCAGTTTTGGACACAAAAGATAGGATCAGCTGCAGGCTTAGGAAAACTAGGCAGTTGTCTGTGGTGGCAGACTAACCTGGGTAAAACCACCCCAGAAAGGGGCAGAAAAGGTCTTACCAACTTATTTGCCTGCACAAGACCCTCGGGAAGCTTCTCTTGCTGGTGATCCTAAGAAAGAGATCTGACAGTGCGGAGTTAGGGTGATTGCTGGAGGAGGACACTTTCACAGCTGCACCATATCTTATTTCCAAACCTCTCTACAGTAACAAGAAGCATAGTTGTCTGGGGCTGACTTGTTTTTTTGTTATCCATAAGGCAACAAAATTCAGTTTTGTCTACACTGCTGAGAAGATGTGAGCCACTTCTGACTGGAAACTGCAGAATTAACATTGTCAGTAAATGCACTAAGCTGAGGCTGTTGTTTTCATCTGTACATTTCAGTTCACTAAAGGGGGCTGCTTCTTTATTACTGCATGTGTTGTAAAGTGTTGTTCCGGTGCTGAAATGAATCCAGGCTTAATTTGGACAAAAAAGAATTGCTAAACTCAAGCCCAAAAGCAGCCAAACCTCACTAAGATGCCCATTCTAGGGTGCTAATTGTGAGAGGTTTTTGAGCTCTTTTAGCCAATGCTCTTTTCCTGCCAAGTTTAAGAACCACAGCACAAAGGATAACCCTCAAAATGGAAGTCTGTAATTTGCAAATAAGGCCTTAAGTGTGTTTTATAATTTCTGCATTTTCCATTTGGAATGTAAGACAAATTATATTAGCACCCACAACCTTCTCTTTGGGGCTTACTAAATGCCAAATGTATCGCTTTCATAATATCTTTCCAATTTGAATGACCACTCTGTTTCTATGCATTGTCTATTTTTGTCTTAGGAAGCCCACAAGGAATCATTTTGCGTTGAAGAATATGGTGTTTACTGTTTTCTCCTTTCAAAACAGTTGCAAAGATTTTAATGGAGAGAATAAAATAAAACATAAAATTCATCAAATCAGTATTACAGCTAAACTGCTCCTCATAATATTGCTAAAAATTCACAAATTTAATTTATACAACTATAACCTAGTTAAAATCTGTATATTTTCCTGCTATGTTTTAAAGTATTATGGAAGCATTAGGACTGGGACCTCAGACACAAGATCATCCTTTTGATTATATGTAAGCCATTTACTGATTTGACATCCCATTATTATGCTATATAAGATAAATACTATTAAATTACACTTACACTTTCCAGTAGTCCATGTCATACTCCATGATCACTAACAATAAGATTGAAAAAGCTTCTGCTTTTAGGAAAACCCCACTCAGGCAGTGGTTTCACAGCAGCTTAAGCCAGTCACCTTGACATGGTATCATGCTCTTAAACAGCGGTGCAGGCCCAGCCCCACCACAGCACTGAGCACATGTGATTGTATCATAAATCAGCTCAGGAAGATCATGTGTTTGGAAACTAACGCTACCAAAGGGGAGGGAAAAAAGAAAGTGATTACTTATCACAGAGATCAGCTCCTTTGATGAGTTGGACCCATGGTCCCACAAATGGTGGTGGACAGTGGCAGAGAGCACAGTGGGACTGACCGTACATGGCCACTGAAGCTGCCATGCACCTGCACCCTTAGAGCCCTTGGGGAGAAACGTGGCCTTCAAGAGCTGGGGTAAACTCCTGGCCCTGCTGCCATCAGTCTCACCTCCTCTCCATCCCCAAGTCCTCTTTGGTGGCTGCAAGAAGTGTTCTGCCTTGATCGAGCTTAGGGGGAGAAATCATGCATCACCTGACAGTTTAGCAACAAAGCAATAGATTGCATTTTAAAACGTCCTCTGCTTGCTACTGATGCTATATTACTGCAGGTTACTGAGTAAATAATGTGGTGAGAAACACATAAACTCTAAGACACCTGATTATCAGGCACAGCCTGAATTTGTTTCAGTTTCAGGCCAAACTACACATGACTTCATAACATAATAGGATTTTGCCTATGCCGGCCATTGTATAGCTGCAGGGCGGTAATACACTGGACGAGAGCAAGCTGTCTCTGGAACCAAAGTCTGTTTGGGGCTTAACCTGCTCTGTCGCTACACTCCTTTCCAGCCCCTAGTTACTGCCTCTTGCATGGCTCTGCACAATGCAGCTCACTTAGCACCAAGTCAGGCATCGCTTCATATTGTTGTGCTTTGCGCAGCGGAGACATATCCCAGGAGCTTTTCCATTGATTTGACTGGGCTTTAGATGATCTCTGTAAATACTAAGATAAACTTCAAAAGCTGGCAATTCTAATCATGCCTGGCAGGAAGATTTCCTCTGATATCCAGGCACAACAATAGCAAGCCTCACAGAATAAAAACTGTAAAAGATTTTTTTTTAAGGAACAATGTCACTGTCTGCGTACATACCAGTATGCAAGATCACAGCCCGATTTGATTTAGTTCCATTTATGTCACTGCTTTTACTGTCTCAGTATTTTAATTACTAAAACTTTAAACTTTTATTTCTACTTCTATAGGAAGAGTTGATAGATGTGAAAAACCACAGGGGAAAATAAATAAATAATGTATATTATTTATATATAGCAGTAGATAGCAGAGAAGTTGATTTCTTCTTTCAGTATATATTGTGCATCTCACAAGCATTTTTCTGGCTAGTTCTTATTTTCTGGACTTTCTCAGAGATTGGACTTCTGAATGAATTTGTCTGTGATTTCCGAGTTGTACCCTGGTAAATATAGAAAACATGGAAAAAATATGAAAATTAAATTGCAGCTTTACTTTTCATTTCTTATTGAATTAATTGCAGTGCTTTGCATTTATGATACAGAATGTATTATTATCATATTTTTAAGTAAGATTTTAATTGAGCTACAACTTTCATAATGATATTGTACTAAATGATCTAAGTCTTCACAAAATGTTTTACTTGTAAACTGCTGCAAGGGCGAGCTGAAAAATTAACAAAGATTTAGCTTGTTGCCAAGTTCCTAGATGCATACTCATTTCTATCATAAATGAAATCCTGTTTCTCAGGTAGGAATTTTACCACTGCTCCCATAAACCAGGATTTCACCCCTTTTTCTTGATATGGAAGTGGTCATATACAAACTTGTAAATTGTCTTTTCCCACCATAAGATCACCTTACAGTGGGGTGTTCTTGTAGGGCAGTTAAAACTGCATCAGTATTTAAATAATATTGATAACATGGTTCAAAGCACTGACTTCTTGAGCCTGCAGCTGGTCAGAAACACCACTACTGGTAGTCCTGCAAATAGCTCTTTTTGCTTTATGACATTGACTCTGAAACCTAAAGTCCTAACTAAAGTAATAACACTATAATTTCACTTTGCTGGATGCCTGTCGGCAGACCTCAGAACCCAGAGCCCACCCACGGCTCCCAGTCATGTGCTCTGCCCCCATCCCTTGTGCCTTATGAGTACCCAGGAGATGTGCTTTCAGAAGACTCTTCACATTTTCATGCGACTGGTTATGTGCTCATTTAGCTCCCCCATTTGCCCCACTGCAGGGCTGGGTGGATGCTGACACTGCTACAGCGAAGGTGGCAGGAGGGCAATACTGGAGGTGGAAGGTGGAGAAGGAAGGAACACAAGAATGCTTTGCAGTAGCAGCTGGTCCTCAGCTGCATTGCAAAGCACACCCTCCTTCCCAGCACTGGGGCCTTTGCCAGGTTATTTCCTTAGCCTTGAAACTCTCCAAGCGGCTTAGGTGACCTCTGCTAGCTGCCACATCCATAGGTTTCCTCCTCCGACGTCAATGCATAGTCAATACGAGATTTTGTGTCTCATTAAATATTACACTGTAGGGACAATAAAAGTAATTGTAATTTCATCTCAGGTTAAAAAAAAAAAAAGAGCACTGTACATCCTGTAGTGCTTTGCTTCATATTTAATTCAATTAAAGCCTACATTTTAAATGTAAATGAAATGGCAAAAAAATTTCCAGTCTGCTGAACCAATATCCCATGGAGTTTAGGCCCAGCTTGTACACAGGGCTTTGATAATAACCAGAAGGTACGTTTTGAAGCAGTGTGCTGGAATCAGCAATTAAATAAAGGGGTGTATTAAAACTAACATCAATAAGTAAAGACAGGCGAGAAATCATCAGCAAGTGGCAGAAGGTGAGATACATACAAGGCAAAATGGAAATTGAAAGCTGCTACAAAAGAGGCATGTAATGTGTAACTTGGGATACAGTGACTTACATAAAAGCCTAGTTTAGTCCCTGGACATGCCCAGGGCTGGGGAAACAGCCTGGCACCAGGCTGACGTCGCTCCCTTTACCTTACCACTGTGGTACACTGAGAGCAGCTGAGCTGCTCAGAGGAGAGACCTCTGGGTCCCTGTGGTTCCTTACTACGAATTGTTCACCGCTGCATCAGAACCAGTGTATGATTTGAGGCAGGTCTGCACTGCAGACGAGGAAGCAGTTTGATAATACAGCAAACCTAGCTGGCTTTAATGTCTTTAGCCGGTGTGCCAGTGAGGGGTCAGCAGCATGGGCTGGTCCTGGGAAATCAGAAAGACGTTCTGTCCTATGCTGAAGCCTGAGCCAATGCACCTCCACTGCCATTGCTGCTCAAACTAGCTCAGCTCTGCCTGCACAGAGGGCGGTCATGCCTCTGACTGCAGCCTAGGCGCGTTCTTCAAACAAGTCTATGGGTGTATAAATGCACTAGCAACAAAATAAGATAAACTGGATAGATCCAAAAAGTCATTAGGCTGTTCCCATGACCCAGCCATATTTACTGTCCTGTAATGTTTTCAGGGTGATTAAAGTCTATGATGTGTTTTCCATCTCTGATTTTTAAGATTTAGTAATACATAATACATGTCAGAAATAGAAAATTTTGCGTGATTAGATACGGCATTTCAGGTTTCCCCAGGCTATGTAAAAATTAAATCAAAGTACAGTGTACTTTTCCCACAGTCAGAGGAAAGTCCCAAGGCAAAATCATCCCCTCTAATCTACTTTTCTATTTCTAGTATGTATTTTACAAATAATTTTTGCCTTATCAATTATTTTACAGATACTAACGGCAGCCTGTGATGCATTATTGAAAAGAAAGAAGACTGCTCGTTTGTAGCCTTATGTGTAGAAAGTGAACTGCTTAATTGGATGCTTCTCACAGGCTGCCACAACTCAATTTAATGAATATTTAATGATAATATAATGTAGCTATTTTTAACCAATAGCTGACTGCTGCAAAAAAGGAAAGCTTCACAAATACAGGCATTGGAATCCAATACAGTGCACTACAACCAAAAAAAGTCACAAAACCGAAAACATGAGCAAGCATCTACAAAGCAAGAAGAGTCACCTAAAACTATCATTAAATACATTTTTTTTTCAGTATGAGGACTAGCCACAGGAATATTAATCGTATCAAAAATTCTATAATAAACTCAATTTTAGGTTAAGATTTATTAAGAATCACATCATGTTTATGACCCAGTGGTATGATGATTTAATGGTTTATCAGACATATTCCATTACAACATTTGTTTAACTACGTATTTCTTAGAAGAAAAGTGAGGTGGTTACAAAAATTAGAACAACCAGAGTCTTATTTCTGCATCCTTTCAATTTGATTTTCTTCTCCCTGTCCTCCTGTATTTCATCTCCTTTCCAAATTGCCCACTCCTTTTCACTTTCTCTCTGGGTTTGGTTACATTACCAGCTAAAGACTGCTGCTCTTTTCAACCCAGGCCTGGAAAGACACACCACTGAAAAGCTCCAGACTGTTTGCAGAAAAAACCTGTGACCCCCACAAGTTCCCCATGTTTTCCTTATTCCCTTCTGAAAGACATAGCTAATGAATCTAATGCAAATAGAACATCGGCTCATAAATATTGCTAAAATGACCTAGGGCTAACATGGTTGTCAGGCAACCAATTCCCTCCTAATCACTTCAGCTAGGGATGGAGATAGGTTAGTGTCGATCTGGCAAGTCTTTTCTGAACACAGGAATTGCTATCCTACTCTACTATTACATGTAGCCCAGTGTCATGTCTCTCACAGCAAACTGCAATCAGGTATTTCAGAAGTGTAAAAATTTTGGCAATTAGGAAATGATTCATGGACTGGCAATTTTTTTCTAACTCTTAATTTGTAGTGATTGGCATAATGTGTCCTGTATGTTTCTATTCTAACGCAAAGATAATTGTTGTCTCAAGGCAAAGATCTTTCCAACGATGAGTTTCAACACAATTAATTGTGTTCTGTACCTTCTAAAACTTCTTAATTTAAATGTAGTTCCTTTAGATCTGTTTGTAAATCTCTTTATCCTTTATCATGAAAAATGATAATTTAAAGTGCACAGTATACAATCACAGTTACTACTTCCTATACTTCTTTGTTTTTTAATCTAAGCCAACAAATCTTTTCTGTTCTGACACTTATAACGTTCCTCTCATATTATCACTTTGAGAAAGGACTAGGACTATCTGAACTGAGTACAGCATTTCAGATGAGGAATTCTCTATATATCCTGCTATATACAGAGGGGGTATTTCCACTGAATCATTTGTAAATAACTGCACATCTTTTCCTTCTTGATTAAATGAATATAAACCCCAAGGCTGTGGCACAGTGGTAGAACTATTTTTCCATTTTGATTTTATAAGGATATTTCCTCTAAACAATAACAGCATTTGAAACTATATCTCAAACTATTTTATATTTTTTCCATTAGCATTTTAACACATTTTCATGTTATTTCAGATTACTCCTTTCAGCATGCCTTCTCTTACCATCATCTCTTATCTACTCATCTAACTTCTGAGTCTCTCTGAGTTGCTTCCCAGTTTTCTTTGATTTTGCCTAACTGACATAATTATGTATTATCTGCAAAATCTGTCTTCTCGCTGTTCATATACTTTTACCCAGTGATTGATAAACACATTAGGCAATGTCACTTCTAGTGTGCCACAAAAGGACTTCTGCAATCATGAAAACAATCCAGGAACCATTGCTTTGTTTGCAATCTCTTAGCCAGTTCCTTATCCAGGACAGTCACACACTTCTGACCCTGTGAGCAGCTGGTTTCCAGAATATGATCTTACCAGAGACTTTTGTCAAAGGTTTTTGAGTCAATAATTATAGCTGGTAGTTCTCCATTGTCCACTGTTTGGATGGCTGAAAAACAGTTATCTGTGACTGTAAAGGTATGGGTTTTCTTTGCAAAAATAGGGATGGTTTAGCCCTTGTATTTTATATTTTGTCATTGTTTCAAAATATATATATGATGGTTCAAATAAGGCTCATTGAAATAAAATTTACCTAGTACCTTTAAAAATAGTATTTATTATTATTTTACTGTCTTGAAAAATCTGTACTAGTTCTGTTGAGATTAGTCTGTCTTATTTATTTTAATTTGCTCAATTCTGGCATCCTAGGACCTGTGGTCCTTTCCTTTTGATCTGAACTCTTTAGCTCAGAACTTCTCTTGCCCCAATAAAGCTTATTTTTCAGAAATGTAAGATTTTAGATTACCTATGTAAAGACGTCTATAAATATTTATATTTTTAATGAATTCTTGGATGATTGTCATGCAAGAATAAAGCATAAAAAAAAATTTCCACAAGGTCTCAGTCACTCTTTCCCAAATTGTAATATAAGTTTTTCCTCTTTCTTCTACTATGTATACTACCTGCAGTACTAGCTGCAGAGAGCCACAGCTGCAGCTCTTTGGTTCAGTTTTGGGCCATTCTTCCCACAGGGATGGAGCCATAATGGCATGACGCCATACAAAATGCTTCAGAGGTAAATTCAGCTGGAGAGTGAAATTGATGTCACCCCAGGTATAGCACTTTTCTGAAGGCTTGCTGCACTATTTCATTTCTGAGTTAACTGCCAGAGCCAGTTGTCCTACTGGCAGCAAATGGACTACAAGAGGAACCCTGCTGTCTGGTCAATATGTTCCCGAGCAGCTGTGCTGCCAATTTGTCCATTTTTGACATAGAATTGTTATGAAAAGCCATGCTATGCTTTGAGGAAAAAATAAATCATATCATATTAATATCAATTCTATGTTAAAACAGTTATTCTGTTTTGTTATCTTTCTATCTTAACAGAAAGAAAAAATATTTAGACCAGCAGGCTGGCAGATTTTGGGGAGTTTCTATACAGAATTCTTAGCTCCCTCTAGTTACTTGACTTTCATTGTATGTCTGACGGGGTTGGATCCTCTAAAACTGTATACACTTTTTGCGTCTTTACATAGGTAATCTAAAATCTTACATTTCTGAAAAATAAGCTTTATTGGGGCAAGAGAAGTTCTGAGCTAAAGAGTTCAGATCAAAAGGAAAGGACCACAGGTCCTGGGATGCCAGAATTGAGCAAATTAAAAATAATCTATTGACATAGGTAGAAGAATCTTACAGTCCAAAGATCTTGCGGGACGATTATCAGTGGTCTCAAGCCATTTAGAACTTAGCATGGTTAGATAACGAGATATATTGTGGTTTGCTGGCCTGAGGGTTTAGAGAGCTGAACATCCGTCCAGAGGTAGTCATACACTCATTCCAACATAGTAGTCATGAATACCAGACATGATATATTCAATAAAAGAATAAAATTTTCTAGCTTTTCAAATTGGTAAGAAAAATAAGAGTATGCTATTATTTTATTGAACATACCATGTCTGGTATAGTTAGTATTAAATTCCGGGTTTTATAATCACTTGTCTAAACTCTCAAAAATATGGTAGAGGAGAAAAGGGTTACTGGGAGCGAATAGCATCAGGAATCTATTTCACACCTTACAGATAGCCTAATTTTGCTTTTAACAAGGACATGCCCTTTATTTTCAAGTCCTGAAGAACCACATAGTAGAGATCTTTAGTAGGTAATGCATTAGTTAAATCAGAAGCTCTTTGCAGGAAGTTAATGGTCTATAGGAATGAAAATTTTAACCACAGGTTGTTCAACAAATTTAATTAAATGATCTTACAGGCATTTATTTAAAATTCACCTACTTAGGCTTTCCTTTCTTGATTTTATGTAAAGAACTTTCAAAATACTCTTTCAGAACTCTCTTCTGTATTCTTTCA
>NW_008795885.1:3842698-3869692 GCF_000699145.1 Aptenodytes forsteri | reverse complement strand
CTCTTCTGTATACTTTCATATTGCTTATTAGACAGTACTGCAACTCTGTAAACCACTGAAAATTTAAGAACTGACATCTTCTGATGCTGTGGTTAATTTAAAAAAAAAAAAAAAAAGAAATATAAGCTATATTACAGTCCTCTGAATTGTTTTTCTGAAATGTGTCCTAATAGCATGAGAAATTTCCATTCAAAATTGATATCTAAAAATGTCAATATACTGCTATATTCCCATTCTTCTTACAGAGTTATATTTTTGAAAAGACATGATTATAATGAGCCATATATGTATGACTTAGAGCAAATCACTTCCCCTCTCTATTGTATATAGTTTATTTTTAGGTAAAACAAAATAAAATATATATCCTTTTTAATGGCATAGGGATGGAGGGTCTGAGGAAGCCCGTATTGGCTATATTAATTAGGTTTTTTAAATCACTGTGCATACCTTGGATGAAAAATGTTGTATGCTATGTGTAGCAAAGTGTACTTCTATAAATTTAAAATACATTGTAACTCTATTGTATATAGTTTATTTTTAGGTAAAACAAAATAAAATATATATCCTTTTTAATGGCATAGGGATGGAGGGTCTGAGGAAGCCCGTATTGGCTATATTAATTAGGTTTTTTAAATCACTGTGCATACCTTGGATGAAAAATGTTGTATGCTATGTGTAGCAAAGTGTACTTCTATAAATTTAAAATACATCGTAATTGAACCTTTTTGTAATCATTGGCATACAAATAGTCACAATTATTTCCTTACAGAATATTTGAGCAAAACAGGAACTCTGGGTCAGCATAACTTTAAAGATCATGTTTACGAAGGGCCTCTTTCTGGCTTCCATACTTGCCCCAACAGTATTCTCATGTCCAAAACTGTGCATATATCTGATGAACTGTATCCACATATGTATATTTAATCTATTGTAGTTTCAAATTACTATGATCAGGCAAATGTAGGTGCATCTCAGACACCAGACATCCATTAATGTAGGTATAATAAAGATATCAGTCACCTAATAGAGCTGGTGTTTCAGTTTCGGACCTGACTACATTATGCTTGCTTTCTATATCCATGGATCTGACCTCAATCAACAGAAGATAGAAAATTAAATGTGAAACTAGGACTTAAACATCCCCTGTCTGGGACAGATTCAGCAAAAATTAATCTAATTTCTGTAAAGTCAGAATTTTGGAAGCAAAAATTTCACTGAATTATTCCCTGCTAAAAAGAGCATCGACTGAACACAGAGATAAAGATTATATGTAAAAGAAATGCTCCCACATATTTAACTCTGACTTTCTTGAAACTATACTATTTAAATAAATCAAATACTAAAATAATCTAAAATCCTTCTTTGACCTTATTTTGTGTTGTTCTTTTTGAAGATGTGTATACACAAATGCTACTGGACAAGTTCAGGAAAGATTCCTTCAAGAGAACAGCCTAACACAGTGACTAGCAGGCTCCACATTGTTCTTAAAAAAAGTGGTGTCTTCTAGCCATGGACCAAGTAGAGCTGGTAGCCAGTTACCACACACTGGGTGTGACTCAGAGAAGAAGCAGCAAGCAAATGACTCTGATGGTAGGACTATTAGTAGGGAATCAAAATGATAGCAAGTACCAAAACCCTGAAAACCAATCAGAGTCCAGAATAATAAACTTTGGGAAGAAAACATGGCAAAATACTTTTTTTGGACTGACTCTCTACTAAGTTTGTGTATACATTGACAAAAATATTGTCTATGCTGTTCAGGTTTGACAGAAGCAGAAGTCCCTACTCACAATAAAATCTACAAGCACAAATCCAAGGAAAAACAAACCAAAAACAAAATAACAAAAATTCTGTTGGATTTGCCTAGATAATTTGGATCAAGCATCCTCATAAATTGTACCCTTGTCACATGAGTAGTGACCGATCTCCAATTTGCACTGAGTTTATATTTAAGGCTTACTTATTACTCAATATCAACCAATCCTGCATCTAATTGCCAAGGCAAACAGAGGAGGAAAAAAAAATAGTATTTGAGCTAAATAGGTGAAGAGAGAGCTGCTAGACAACTTCTGGCTTAGTTTTCAGTCTTTTCATGGCTTGCTGTTACTTAGTCACTATTCATTACTGTTGCAAATTTTTGGCTGTTATATACTAATTGCATGTACTGAAGAATATAAAATGTTTACAGAAATCTAGGGACTGCTTTACAACCCTGTTATGCCATTGGCAAAACAAAAAAAAAGAAAAAGCCATTGGAGCCATCATGAATAAAACTCCATTTTGCTATCTTCAAGTAAGTCACTAATTTACTTATGTGAAAGGATTTTGCTGAGAATGTAAAAAAATAACTAACTCTTCATATGTTCATCTGTCCTTCTGGAAACAAAAGTCTTCAAGCTTTGATTCACTAGATCTAATGAATGAGTATCCATTTATGATGGAAGCCTGATGAAATTGGTCGTGGCTTTTTGCACACATCTGTTAAAAGTTGACTGTAATCATTTAGGGGAGTGTTATGACAACATGCAGTTTACAATATGGTATTCAAAACTAATAAAAAGAATTAAAAGTGAATTTGACATATCAAACAGAAAAACCTATACATCAAATCAGAAACTTTTTCAAATATATTTTTATGCCTGGCCATAATCAATCTTACACAAATTTTTAATATCACATTAAGTTTGAAGAATTAAGGTCACTAGCAGCAAAGCTGGAAATAGCCTGAAGGAGGAGCAATTTCAGAATATGTTATTCACAACTGATCAGCAACTAAAATAGCAGGTGGAGTTACATAATGTCTTGGATACCATATATTACATAAATCACCTTGCATCACTGAAAATATATCATAAGAGATACTGTAAGACTTTTTTTCTGGTCAATCAAATAAAAATATCAACACTCATATTTAAAAATCAGACAATTATTTACTAGAATGCTGAGGTGGCTTTAATTGAGAGCATAAGTTAAGCTGAACAGCTTTCCTAAGAAACAATTATTTTTAAATGTGATCTTAGGGATCAATATACAGAAACTATTATATTCTCTCAGGCTTCGAGCCTTGTGTTAATACTAGTAAAAAAGCACAAACCTTATTAGGCTTTGACATAAAAAAAGTTTTGATAAAATAGCCTTTTGCACAACAACATACTGTATTAAAACAGAACTGAAAGGCTGAATCAAATGCTTAGTGGTTTATAAAATGATAATGAATACTGTATCATACTTTAAGAGACATCCTTCCAGACTAATGGAGATGTGGGGATTTAGGGATTAAATTGCAACAAGAGTATTAGACTTCCTCATCGCAAAATGGGGGGAAACTCCTAATCTTTCTGCACATAAAGCTAAGTTTCTGCAGCCAAGCTCAGTTTGGTTCTGATCAGTGCCTTCAGTACTTCCTACCAAACAGGCAAGGACTTACCCAAATTATCTGTTGATATGATATCTGCAGAACTTCATGCACTGGGGAGAGGGCAACAGACCAGCCTCATGATTGGTGGTAAATCTGTTTGGGAAGCAGACGTAGGTCTTGTCTAGATGAGTCATATGTGAGATCTTTCACTCCTTCTTACCCTTTGAAAAGGCCATTCCTGAAAAGTGTCCTTGAGCTACCCTGTAAGATTATCCTTTCCCAAATAGAAAAGCATTTCGGATTGAGGCATTTTTGAAAGTTAAATATTTTTTAAAATTTAACAGTAACTGACACTTAACACAGACCTCTTAGTATTTTAATGTTCTTTTTTGACAATGGTTAAGTATTTCCAGTTTGGAGAAATGTTGCAATTATTGTCCTACAAGTGCAGTCTCTACTTCTCAGCCTGGTTTTGGATGTGTTTTTTTATTTTCAGAACAATACTCTCTCAACTTCATGAAATATTCTTGAAGCACTTGGATGACAATGCATTACGACTTCAGGAAGCAAGAGAATCTGTCAGTTCATATCTAGTAAGGCAACTTATTAATGGCTAATTATAAAGGTACACAATGTTAAGGCAACTCATTATAGTGTCAAGACACTGTCAATGTACGAACGTCACCCTTTTAAAATTAGAAAATAAACAGAAAGAGATAGTAACATAAATAACCACTATACAAACTTTTGGCACTTCAAAGGTTTTAAACTACTTAGGCTTACAGATGCTTTAACTATCACATGCAAATAAACATTTTGGTAAGGTTACCACAGAATCCCAGAGCCGTCCTCTTTTGGCCAGAGGCTGCACATGAATAGTACAGTGCAAAAGCCTGTTCACTGGCTATGGCTTAGCTAACTGTGGGAGAAAATAGTTGGCCATTTACCTTCAGAGATGCTGACAAGTTGCTGTGATGAGTGTGCTAGGAGAAACAAATGGGTAATACACACTTCTGCTCTGTGTGCCCTTGACAAATGCATCTGTGGTTTGGGCATGAGTGTTTTCAGTAACATGGGGAGTATTTGCAGGCAGTCAGTGGTCATCAGTCAGAGCTGTACTAAGTGCTGTTTGGGTTGGTTTTCAGGATTCTGGCTGGTATTACAGGATTCCTTTGGAAGTGAGTGTACAAGAACCCTGTTTGACTTGATCCCAGTTTCTCTGTTGGATGATTAAAATAGTAATTTATAGAGACAGCCTAACCCGGGGCCTACTGCACTTGGTAACAGTTCTAAAAATCTTCTTAAATTTAAAAAAAAATATATATCATTATGTTCTGGGGGAAAAAAAAAGAAAAGAAAAAAAAAAAAGGATGATGCTTCCAAACACTACAGGGGTAGTATTTGCAGGCAGTCAGTGGTCATCAGTCAGAGCTGTACTAAGTGCTGTTTGGGTTGGTTTTCAGGATTCTGGCTGGTATTACAGGATTCCTTTGGAAGTGAGTGTACAAGAACCCTGTTTGACTTGATCCCAGTTTCTCTGTTGGATGATTAAAATAGTAATTTACAGCCACAGCCTAACCCGGGGCCTACTGCACTTGGTAACAGGTCTCTTCTTAAATTTAAAAAAAAATATATATCATTATGTTCTGGGGGAAAAAAAAAGAAAAAAAAAAAAAAAGGATGATGCTTCCAAACACTCTGGATTTCACCATAATGGCTAGGACTATAAGATGGTAGTTGCATAGGGAGGAGCAGTTATGACTTCATTACATTCAATGGGAATAAATAAGGAGACACTCAACTGGTAATGGCTATACTTGTTCCTTAGAAAAAATATCTTGATCACTGAGGAAAACAGTGAGTGGAATTGACTGAAAGAAAAAATTTAGGCAGAAAAACTTGAGTGAATCTGAGGGTCATCAAAGGAAAGAGAATTAACTGCCTCTGTTCCTCCAAAAATTTAAAAGAGAAAAATAGTAAAAGACCAACGAAATTACAAGTGAGCATAAAGGCAGAAATGAGGAATTTTTTATGTATGCAACTTGGGAAACATGGAAATAGATAGCTATCTCAAAAGGTAAAAGTTAGAAAGTGACTAGAAAGGTACAAAGGAATTAGGCAGGTGACCAACATTACAATAAAAGCCTTAAGTGCCAAGGGAGATGGAAATTACTCAGTCACATATTTTCCAATGTAAGGTTCTTTGGTCAAATACATGTATTTTATAGTGACTTTTCATTTCCTTCTCAATTTTATACCAGAAAGCAAATCAAAATATAAATAATTGGAGCAGATAGAGAGTGCTGACTGATGCACTGCATAAATACTGTGCAGTGTGCGTAAGAGTCCACTGTGTACCAGCTAGCAGAAGTTACTGTTAATAAATTTAATATAAATATACTGAAATGCAGAAATCTCTGAGATATAAACTACCAACTTACCTAACTGCAGCTAGAAGAAACGTGGGAGGAATAATGTTACCACAGAAAAGGGCAGTTAACCTGCATTTTCTGATTTTCTCATCGTCCTGATAAGGAATCAAACTCAGCCTACAATAAAAGGAAAAAAAAAAAATTTTTTAAAGAATATATATCTATAACACCTATGCTAAAAGCAAATGAATTTAAATATTTTTTTCTTGTAAAAGGTCATACTATATTGCTAAATGTACTTTTGTTTCACCTCAGGCACCGTAATGATCTATCAACCTAAAATGGTCAAAATCAAAACGTTGTTCTTTTCTTATATAAAAATTTGAACATCCTAAGTCTATAGTATTTGTTTAAATTTCTAGATAGATAGATAGATAGATATTTACATGTTAAAGAATTAAGATCTTCACTGTTATAATAAGATAAAAGCAAAATAAGTTTGTATTGCTGTACTTGTGCAATGACTCTGTAAAGCCTTTATGACCTGTATCATTGAATACATGGAAGGGTATATAAATACGCACTTACACTATTTCAATTTTCAGAAACATTATCTAGGAATTTAAAAAAAAAAGTCTTGGTAATCAAAATTAACACTACAAATAAAAGATTTGAACATGCTAATAAAAGAAATCAGGATACTCTGTGGTTAGTTTTGGGTTTTTTTCTTCTTCTCCCTTTCATGCCTATGTCGTACAGGGATAACATATTGAATGATCTCACATTCCTAAGTCTAAGCTCAACTTGTCATAGCAGAAGTGCCATTTTAGGTTTTAACTAAGATTTTTCTTTGTTCTGCTAGTTTGTGTTAATCTCCTACACATGTATCATTTTTCTTAGTTCAAGAAAAACAGTGGAGTTTACATGCTTGTCTCCAGTGACACTAATAGGACTTACGCTCAGTTAATCTCTGTGCAGAATGTCTTTTGTTTCAAGTTCTTCTTGAAATAAATAAAAGTAATATCACTTGTCAAAAAAATAAGAAAACCATAGCTTAAAAAGATAGCTATTACAGAATTTATTTAATTTGGCAGTCATCTTAGGACTGTTCCATACTGTACATATTCCAGTGTTGTACTTACCTTTTAAACTTTCCTTGGGATACTACTCTGCACTTAATTATTAAGATTTCTCATGATCAAACGTTTCTAGTTTTTAAAAAAAACAAACAACAACACTTGGGAAAAGTCAAAGAAAACTCACTGAACTTGCCTCTGTATCTTTCTCTTATGGAAGGAAAGAAAAAAATTACAAGCTTGTCACGTTGCAGAACGAAGAGCAACTCAGCTCCCTAAGAGGTGTTGTTCGCTCAAAATCCCTCTAAGTTTCCTAAATGCAATCAGTACTTTTAGTTCTCTAAAAACAGACCAGATACATATTTCATCTTTGATTGCTGCTCTTAGTCCTGGGAGAGCAGCTCCCACAAAAGTCTAGGTCCAATGAACTAGAATGACCCATAGAAACACAGTAGGGAAAATGGCATTACTATAATGTTACAATGGGCTACATTAAAGAAATTTAAATAATTTCTGATACATAGCAAATAATGCTGATGTACAGTCAAGGCAAAGATAGTCTAAATTCTCCAAAGTTCAGACCAGGCAGTGCCACTGAAATAACAGTTGCCCACTATTACAGCCAGGTCTACAATGTTTTAACAGTTTCAGAAAGCCAATCAGATAGTTTAACCCCAAAGTGCACTGAGCACCTTGTACACAAGCTATAAAATGTGTGTGTTCTATTTTAGAAAAAAAGTTTTAAAAAATAGATTGTGATCCTCTAATCATTTCAATATATGTGTATTTGTAACCTTGCTAATAGGAATCGGCATTTGCAGGCTGATGCACTAAAGGCACTTCATAAATTTAAAATTCTTCATTACAGAAAGATCAGAGGTTGTGTCACATACTGTTGTGCTCTATTTCTCCTCTCTTATTTCAATCACTTTTCTATTAAAAGACATATTAGTAGTCAAAAAAACCCCCAAACAGTACAAGAGAGCAGAGACACAACAAACTCAGAAACCATTTCAAATTCACTTTTGAGAGCTTATGTATGTATTTATTTTACTACTCTGAACAATTCCACTAATTCCAGAAGGTTCTCTCACAATAATAGAAATAATTATGTCCCTAAGTATTTACAGGAGGCCTGCAAATCTATAGACTGGTCAATCTGTTATCCTGAAGGACTTCCTGAAGTTGAAGTGAATGGGACAACTCACTACATGAACCTTTTACAGATCAGGTTTGAATTCCCTCAGTCTGTGAACATTCACGCGTGTGTATAGCTTTACATTCATGAACAGGCAAATCCTTTGGCTTCAGAAATACTACAGGCCCATGTGAAGTTATGCAAGTACATATTTGCAGAATCAGAAGTCTATGAAGGAAGCAGAGCACAAGTTTGTTCTATGCTGTCATTGGGGGAACAACTTTTGCAAGAGTTCAGGTGTCCGATGGTTAAGCAGAGGCAGGGAACGATGACAAGTTGCATTTATAGAGCATTGCAAATGATGTGAGAAGACCGATGAGTTGTCAGATGGAGTATTAGTGAAGTCTGGGGTTTCTTTCTGAAGTAATTCCACATTAACTAGCAAATATCTTCCCATGATAGCTGTGTTACAGTTTGACTTGATGAGATTAAAAGCAACTACCAAAGGAATTTATTTGCCTTAAATACTAGACTTAAGTTTCTTACTATGGTAATAGCATTTTAAACCTATTTAACACATAAAGCAAATAATGTTCCATCCTAAACTGATTAGAAAAATCAGATTATTAATGGTAGGAAAAGTAGAGGTAATGATGCTTAAATGCCGCCCAAGGATCAGAGGCATAAGTGGAGCTAAGGTTTCAGGTGGGCTTAGCACGATGCCAGAGACGGAAGAAAGCATATGAACAAGCTTCTGCTGCTGAATTGCAGCCACCAAAAGGAGACAGCATGAGAAAGCAGGGGGACTGAGGCTGCCCTACTTCTGTGAAAGAATGGAAAGGGAACTAGCCAAAGACTGACTCAGGAGTTACCAGTTGGGGAATGAAGTCAGGAGGAGTAAGGGGAGAAAACCTGAATACCAAACCCAGGTGTGCTGAAGCAGTTAGTCCTCCCCCACTCCTTGCATAAAGAGAGGGGCAGGAGAGTCATGGTCTGGATTTCCCCTCATGCATGCTTTTGGGACACAGATGATCATGGAAGCAGCTAGTAGCACTGAAGCTGGTGGCACAGGTGTCGTATTGTGCTCTGCTACATTACACTACACTACAGTATATTCCACTAAACCTCTCCAAGGTGAGGAAGAAAGTGCCTACAGGAGACACCCAGCCACAGTAGGCCCTCTCTCCCCTGCACGTGAGCTACTGGGCTTGTCGTCGTGGCCAAGGTTCTGGTGGAAACAAAGCTCACTGTGATGGGGTGGTGGCTAGGGATGCTGCCAGACTGGAGGCCAGGTGGGCAGGGCATGGGGGCCGGGAAAGTGGGCAAATCATAAGTTTGGTGAGAAAGCAAAACTCAGCTGGGGTGGGAAGTATTTAAGCATTGGGGAAAGGGATGGAAAGGCTTAGGCAGCAGGGAGAACTGCAGGGCATCCCCTTCCTGTCCATGCATGTTCTGCCTCCTCTGGGTTTTCCCATTGCAAAGCACCAGGTGTGACCTCCTTCCATAGTGTGTCCATAGGAGCAGGAACTTCTTCAGGGACCCAGAGGATGACACAAAGCCCAAGGAGAAGGATGGCCAGCAGTTTGGAAGGATTTCTGCCGCATTCCTTCACCCCTCCGCCTGGGAAGCCATCCTTAGAGAGGGATGAAATATGCCCCTTACTCCATAAAGACCTGCTTTCACCTCTCATTATTCAGGACTGTTTTGTTGTGGATTATGGAAATGTGGAAGGCACTTATAGTAAAAATGAATCTGAAATCATGTATGAATCAAAGATTCATACAGCAGTCTCATTCATGTTATGACAAAAGGCAATGACAAAGGAACTAGCCATATTAAGTGACTAGCTTCCCTTTGCCTTCCGTGTCCTCATTGGGGCCAGAAAAATCTAGTCCATCTCTGCCATTTCAGCAGCGTAACCACTATGGCAGAAGGCTGATATTTTGAAATTCCCAGTGGTCCCTCTACCGTTCTCTCTGAGAATGCTGTTTGCTCATTTCCTTTCATTGCAGTGTGTTGGGTTCTTTTCTAGCTGCAAGCTTGCCCATGACTAATTCAGTAAGAAAAAAAGCCAGCAAAAATGTATCATTTCCTCTCTTCTATTGATTTGGACAGACCATACTAGTCTGCAAGCGCTTCCGTCATCACATTCAGAATTGTAATTTCTCTTCTTTGTTTTCAGTGACATTTTGTGTCAAGCCTATCACAAATTCACCACAGTGTTTTGAAGACAAAACTGCAGTAATAACCTTGGAAGAGCATGACACCCATATAGTATCGTTAACTATGTATGACATTACCAGGTGCATTTGCCCATTGTTGCTGTTACTTAACCTTTACTCTCCTTCTACAAGTTGAAAGTGCTTTTGAAATATATGTTACAGCGTGATCAAACAAATTTAGATAAGGCTGACACAGACAGATTCTTTCTTTGGCATTGATTTTTCCCTACCAGAAATGCTATTAAACTTAAGCAAAAGGCATTTTTCTTGAGCACAGTTTTAGCACTTCAGTTGATTGAATTCAAAAGTCTACACTAATCAGTACAGGCCTTACTGTAAATAAACATGAAACATTGTACAGCTTCAGAAAGTTTATTGCCACACAAACACTGCAAGCTGGAGAAGATAACAGTGTGCACATCTTTGTCACATAAGTTACCCAGATTGCTTCTCTTTTTGCTTTGAATATGAAGAAACCAGTGTTTCCTTCGCTACGCATGAAGCTTTCTAAATGATAGTTTGGAAACTGGAGTTCACAAGGGGTCAGAGATGGTGCCTGTGTCCCTTAGTGGCACTTCTGTTACTGATCTACAGAGCATGTTCATATTCAGCCATGCGAAAAAGCTGTATTTGTGCCTCCAGTGTTACTGCCAAAATTAATAACTATTCTACTTCAGATGAAGTTCCCTGCTCTAGTTCATACCACAATCACACAAACAGTTGCACTGATACAGCTGAGAAGCAGCATAAATCCCGCCTTAGCCTGGAGACAGGAACGAGTGGCTGGGGACAGGGGAAGCAGGCCAGACCTTATGTCAGTGCTGCCCCTGAACACTTTGCAATATGAATCCACATGCTGAGATGCATTTTCTTAATATTATAAGCCTGAATGACATACAAACTGTAAATATCTTAAAAATAATTAATGTGTTTCTTGCAAACTACCAGTCAACTCGTCTAAGGCAGTGATCCTACTGTATGCTTGTTAAAAGCAAACCTTTAATGGCATGCAGTTCCCTAAAGATGACTTCCTCCCCTTCATCCAGTAATCCATCTAAATTGTCTGTAGACTCTGCTTGGCAATGGTTACTTTCCTCCACAATGTTCATAAAAAGGAAATAACGACACAACCTGCACAAAAGCCTTAAATGGGACAGGTAAGCATTGTCATTGCCAATTGTTTCCACATGTCACCAAGTATGGAGAATTTTCAGGGATGTCACTTATCCCACAAATTCTTGCTTCACCCATAACATCTATTTTCACCAAATCCTTCTTATCCACAGTGTGCCCTTAGTAATGACTTATCAGTCAACCCATCAACCTTGGTATAAATTAACCAGGTTGTGCCCTGATTGCTTCTGTCTGTTGGGAGAACAAGCTGTGGTGGGAGTCACTATTTCTGACTTTGGATGTGGGAAGGAAAACAGAAGACAGCTACAAAACCTTCCCAAGACACTGCATCAGGAGACATCTCATCTTATGCAACAACTTCCGTTGTGGTTCAGAACAAAGCAGTCCTTAACCTCCTCGCTTAAACCCTAAAAGAGACTGTATTAGCACACCCAAACATTACTCAAAGCTTCTGACTTCTCTGGACCACTCTTCTGTACAGCTGATGTTTCTACTACTGAGGACTCACATAACTCCATGTCCTGCTACTTGCCAGAAGAAGCCTTGGAAAACAGCTAAAGGAAACAGAGAATTTCACAGAAGAGGGACCTTCCGAGTGATTGGTTGTAAAGACAACTTTCTCCATGTTCTTCTACCAGCCAAGGTCAAATTTCCAGTCTCCATTAGGTCTTCTCTACCAGGGCTATTTATTTGACAGAGATGCTTCAAACAGTCTAGCATGTATGCAGATTGAGCAGTAGGAAAGCATGGGGTGCAATAAACTGCACAGCTCTCAGAAAGGCAAGAGTGGATTTCATGTCGGTCACATTAGCCCTGGAAGGCAGCCTCACATACTCTTCAAGAAGTCAAGAGAGGGAAAAACTCAGAGGAGGGAGCTAGGCAAGTTTCAATGAAACACACAACCACGTCCATTAACCTCTCTTTCCTCTGTGAAAGTTTCCTCCCACTGACAGGCCAAACTCCTATACCCAAGAAGTTTGGTTTTCACAGAGTATTTCAGACCTGCTCAAGGTGGTGAGCATATTAATGCTTCATCTTGTTAAAAAAGCTTGTTAACAGCTTGTTAAAAAAGCTATATTTTCTGCATATCAGTTAAATAATTGCTTTGTACTTTAGTCATAGAACCATAGAATATCTCAAGTTGGAAGGGACCCATAAGGATCATCGAGTCCAACCAACTCCCTGCTCCTCACAGGACTACCTAAAACTGAATCATATGACTAAGAGCATCTGACAGGCCTGGTGCCATGACCACTTCCCTGGGGAGCCTGTTCCAGTGACCGAGACCACCCTCTCAGTGAAGAACCTTTTCCTAATGTCCAATCTGAACTTCCCCTGACGCAGCTCCATTCCATTTCCTCGTGTCCTGTCGCTGGTCACCAGACAGGAGATCAGCACCTCCCTCTCCGCTGCCCCCCTTGAGGAAGTTGTAGGCTGCGATGAGGTCACCCCTCAGCCTTCTCTTCTCCAAGCTGAAGAAGCCAAATGACCTCAGCCGCTCCTCCTAAGTCTCGCCCTCGAGACCTTTCACCATTTTGGTCGCCCTCCTCTGGACACACTCCCATAGTTTTATGTCTTTCTTATATGTATCCTGCTTTCAGGGAGTCTCTAAATAGAATAAGGCTACCTGAACAAAGTGACCAGAGCAGAAGGGTTACACAGGTGGAAGAAGGCTGTGTTAGGAATTGCAGGTGGAGGACTGGGAATTTTGTAAGGGATGGTTATGAGCCATCAGCATCCCTTCTGCACAACCCAAAAAAAGCAATCCTGTTAACATGGTATGACCCAGTTCGCTTTAAATTGGGGGTTTTTTACATCAGATGTTGGCTGTCCTGTGAGAGGGCACAATGGCAGGTAGGACCAGGGATTTCCTGCTCCATGGCAAGGGTAGGGAATGGCTACAGGGAACAGGGTGGTGGAGGGTACGTAGTAAGTATGTGAAGTATCTTGTATGGGAACAGTGTATTTGCCTGTTGATCTTTCCCCTGACTGTGTGCTCTTGCAGGCAGGCTATAGGCAGCACTGCAGCCTGTGTGGACTTTGCACCAGGGCAGGCTGTGTGCAGGAGGGGGCAGAGGTTAGGGCTGCATATAAAATTACCCCAGGTCAAGGTAACAGTGCGTGTCCCTGCTGGGAAGGGTTTATTTTGAGGAACAGCCAGTGTCCCAGCTCTGGAGCAGCTGGCCGGAGTGGGATGTTGAAGGCAACAAGCAAACACTATTTGAGGGAATCGCCACCAAAGCTCACAGGTACACGGAGCAGTCCTGGGTGCCTGTGGCTGGGCAAGATCAGAATCTGATTTGGTGACTCTAGTCTGGAAAGGAAACACATATGTATTTTAACATTAAGTAAGTGCTTCAATTCTATACATTTTAAGAAAGTAAAAGCACATGATAAATAGAGACAGCTACTACAAAAAGCTGTGCATATTTGGAGCCTGAAAGCAGGGCAGAAAGGAATTAACTCTCGCCTTTTAACCTTACAGGAAATCTTTCATTGTCTTACTGTAAGAGTTCAAGAAGATTTATCCTCTCTGCCAGCTTTCCAGTTCCTAACATGGGAATGATCGCATTTAACAGTCTCAGTGTGATATTGCAAGGATAGCTAGTTAACAGCTATAAAACACTAGCACTGTAGGAAAGCTGAATGAATTAGTGGAACAAGCATCTAAATAAATTACTTGATTAAATAACATGGAAAAGAGGATTCCCTAAGGTACTGCATTCATCTTGGCAACTGTATTGGGATGCTTTTCATCCATCTGTCATTTGTTTTCATAGATTGTGAGCTCCTTGGGAGAGGAGGTGTGTCTGTCCTCAGCACTGCCACAAGAGCATGCTACTAAGTGGAAATAATGTCATGAAATATCTCTGTCAGGGCTATTGGAAGTGTACCAACTTTCACACCGGAGCATCTCTGTGAGTATCTTAGTGTGCTCCTGCTCCCAGGACCTCCATGAGGTAAGGAAGCGCTCCTCTGTTCATCCCACACAAGGACACAGCGTGATGAAACACCAGGAACTGTGGCACAGCAAGGAAACCCCAGAAATCCCAAGGCCCAGGACTGCACCCAGGTGGCACACCTCAGACACCTTTGCATAGACAAGCCATCCACAGGAGGCCAGCAAGTGTGACACGACCTACAGTGGGACCTGTGCCCTTCTGAACTGATGGGCCCAACAGGATACCCTGGGGCACCCAAAGCGCTCAAAGTGTCAGTGTTTAACACTACATGCCTATGTTTAACACTCCCTGTCCATGTTTGAGCCTTTGCACCCTGTCTCACAGTCCGTCCTGGAAGTGGTGACAGAAAACATGACCTTTTGGAGAGTTATTGGTACCAGGGAGTGTGGCAGCAGTTGTCTTTATTTTCATCTGCTTAGATGCTGGTGTCAGGCCCAAAAGCCTATAAAACATGAGGGCTGGCTAAATTTTCAAATGAGTAGAAATCCCAAGAAACTGCCAATGACATCGGGTTCCTTCATTCCAGATTGAAACTAGACAGATTCATTATCTTGTCAAGGGTAAGTTCAACCTGCAGATCTCTGCCCTTTGCTCTGTCATCACCCACAACCTCCTTTCTGTCACACCGTTATTTTCTTGCAGTACTTGCTGTTATCACTACTATTTATTACTTGTG
Source organism: Aptenodytes forsteri (assembly GCF_000699145.1). Lineage (NCBI taxonomy): Eukaryota > Metazoa > Chordata > Aves > Sphenisciformes > Spheniscidae > Aptenodytes > Aptenodytes forsteri. The sequence goes on along the minus strand of NW_008795885.1, from coordinate 3,854,753 downwards.
GAGAGCTGATGGCATGCTCCAAGCTGGACAGATGTGCAGGAGAGTGTGTGCACTCTCTTCTTAACAGACAGGGAGTGTGTTAAAGACTGCCTAGCAGTACTTCCATGTACAGTTTTCCTATCTGTTCCTCAGAGCCTACACTGACATCATTCCTTAAACTTCAAAAACCCCATGGTATTGCCTCATTGATGACACTTACAGGTTGCTTTTCTCCTGTATTTCTCCTCAGCGCCAGCAAGAAAGACAGCTTAGTCTAACTCCTGGTGCATTTTTAACGATGCTAAGAGTTAGCACATCAGCAGGGTACCCGTAATAACAGAAGCAGTCCTTCCAAATCAAACCAGAATGACCAGATCTGGAGCCCAGTTCCCAGCACCTCCCTGGGATTGATTGCTGGATCAGCTGTCCGTGTTTCAATTAAGTGCAAATGAAACAGGGTAAAGCTGAAGTAACTGCCAACAGAATGATTTGGGAAGGGGTCTGCGGCTCGTGTGACCACTGCTAACTCCAGCAGCTGTGTCCCCATTTGGTAAGCACAGCGTTAATACGTAGGCCTGTAACCCTATAGAGTATTACATACCTGTGTCACACGGTGGTGCTGCTGTTCAGCAAATGTGACACCTGTGCCGGTATTGCCAAGAAGAGATACCTGTCACTGTTGCAAATGCATTGATTCGTGTGTGTGTGTGTGGGCGCGTATGCATGTCTTCAAACACTGCTTGAATTCTGATGTCTTGACAAAATTTTCACTGCAGGTGTGCTACCCTAAACAATTTCACTTTTCCCTGATTTTATTTTTCTTACTGCACACATATGCCATTGAACGTCTCTGTTGTTGTATGTGTAGATGAATTAAACACAAATCTTGATCAGAGACAAGTTCTTTGTGTTCCTTAATGTACTTCTCTCATCACAAGCCACATGGATAATATCACTTTGTAGCAGGCAGGCTTACTCCAGTCACCACTTAAGCCAACAAGAATCTTTTTATTGCTTCAGGTCTGATTCTCATTTCCCACACGTGTTTCTTCAGCTCAGCTGGGGAACAGATTCTGAACTTTGTTTATGCATGGCTTTGTATTTATTAATCATATATTCAGTACTTTACAGGATTTGGTATGCTTTTGCCAAATCCATTTAAAAAGCATTAATGCATTGTACTGTACACTGTATCATATATTGACCTCGCCCTTTTTTCTGATTTTGATGGAATTTGGTATCATTCTTCTGGTTTGCAGGCATATCTAATATTCCAGTTGCTCTGCCTCGGACTTCCAGTGACTAGAGACAATGAGCAACTCCTGGTATCTGGAGGCTGTTGTAGAGGCACCCCTGAACATGCCGAGGAGCAGCTAATCCCAGGGAGGAGGGAAATAGTCCTAGTTTCTCCTCTCCTGCAGCCACAGCTCCAGCCTGCAGGGCTGGCTAGCAGGCTTGGGAGCAATGCTGGTGAGTATTTTGCCTTCTCACGTCAGTTCACAGGGAAAACAGCTCTGGGTGGTCATGAACACTCAGCTACCCAGGAGGAACAAACCCAGAATGGACGAGTTTGTTTGTGGCAACTGCAAAATAGCACTTAGAAGGTTTGCAGCAGGATAGAGCAACCCAAACCCTGCAGAGACCATTATCTGCCCACCTGCAGCTCCAGCATGTTCTCTGCATGCCTGTGGTGGCATCTCAAATGAAGACAGAGAAGTTGTTGGTTAGAGAGTATTTCTAACACTGCTAGCCAGCCCCATTCCTCTCACCCCACACTTGGCGCCATGCTGTCAGAGGTGCCCAGCTGTCCAGAGAAAAGAGGGGATCCCTGTGCCTGGTGACCACTTGAATGACACATTGTGGACAACAGAAGACTGCAGCTGAGCTGTTATTGCAGGGGCAGCAAAGGACGATCCAGCCACTCACCTTTGGTTCAGAGCAAAACTCAGTGCAGAGGAAGAGAGCCTCTTGGTCAGCGCAGAAACCAGCAGTGCTGGAGTCTATCACAATTTTCACTTATTTGTGGGATGCTGTAGCTAATGGGGGATATGCTAAAAAAAACCCAAACTGCTAATCGAATGGCCTGAGCCTCCTGCTGACCTCCTCCTGAGCTGAGCCTCCTGCTGACCTCCCAGAGGACCCAGCCCATGGCCTCCTGCTCCCAGTGTGTGCCCAGCTGCCCCTCTCCAAGGCACCCCACAGCACTTCCCCTGCTGCGGGGAGGAAGGGGTAGGACTCAGGACCCACCTCCCCATAGAGATTGGAGGCGTGCTGCCATGGGGATCCTAGAGGAAGGACCTCAGGAGCAAGATCCCACTGGCAATGGCCCTGGTGTCCCTCCGGAGACATCTGCTCAGTGCCCACATCTCTGCTGTGTGAGTAGCATGCGTTTGTGGTGTGGAGCAGGGGGTAGGCGGGATGTCATGCCTGGTGTCAGGGCAAGCCAGGGCGAGGGATGGGGTGGTTCCCCCTCCAGAGACTGCGGGTACCACTGCAACAGCTTGGGCACTGCCTGTGCTGTGGCTGCTGCTCAGAAGGGCACAAGAGCAAAGCCCCTGTGCGCTCTCAATCCCACACAGCCAGTGGGTAAAAGCTCTGCTGCTGATCAAAAAACTCTAAAGGACACAACGGCTTAGGAAGCAGAGCCAAGCCTCCACAGGGGAAGGCTTTTCCCCAGCTTCAAGAGGTCTGTGGGTGGGATGAGCTGGGACAGGACTGTGTGGGTTGTGGGAGAGGAGCCACAGGCTTCTGCTTCCGAGCCCTGTGTGGAGAAACAAACCCCAGAAAGATCCCTTTAACTTCCAGACTTGCTTCTTTTCAGCTCAGAAGGGAAAATCCCCCTGTGAAGGGGATTTGCAGCTTCTTCTTCCTGGCCCAGGTCACTCTTGATGAGCACTGGTGAGCAAGCACCAGCCAGCCATAGCACAGACCTGCTGGATGACAGCTCTCAGCGTCAGGGAGAGACACAAGAGCCTAGGGCACCTTCCAGCTTCCTGTTGGTGACTCAGGAAGTTGTGGAGATGGACTCCCCAAGTGGATCCCAGCTCACCTAAGAGCTGACACACGCACACAGCATTCAGGGAATGGACTGAGTAGGACCCTTCTGCATACAGGTCCCTCCTCTTTTAGAGCTTTCTTTTTCAGATAGCTGGTGCCAAACAGCTGGTCTTAGTAAGACTAAAGTTCAGGTGGTTTGTATCAGATGAGTTACCACCTCAGGTGACATCAGCAGAAAGATGTCACAGATCCAAGTCAGGACTGCCAGCAGCCGGTGAAAACCCCAGCATCCCTTTTGCTGTCCCTTTTGGTCTGACACCTGCCTCAGGGTTTACCTCTGTGCCTAGTAAAATACTGAGGTAAACCAAAGATTTTCTTGTGAGAGCATGCTCACTGGCACACGACGAAGGATGCTGTGGAGGTCAGGCCCATGGAGGCCTGGGGAAAAGCTGGCCAGTTTGCTGTTCCCCCCCCTGTAGACCTTGGCTGTGCATGAGCCTCCTCCCGGTGCTCAAGCATCTGTGCTCCCATCCTGAATCACAATAGGATGCAAAACACGAGCACGGGGTTAAGATCCCGAATCAGGGAAGTGCTAGTGAGTGCCCTATTAAAGCCAATGGCAAATTAACATTCAAACCTATCCCCAGGTTAACCAGAGGGAAATGATGCTGGGGGTCAAATCTGTGCAGCTGGAAGCAGGTGCAAGGAGAGTCAGTGCTACAGCCCACCCTCCTACATATCTCTAGGGAAGAGAAGAGACAATTTTGGCTCTCTGAACAATGTTATTCCATTTATAAGTAGGGGTAGAAGAGAAAAACCTTTCAAAGAGAGCAATTGACACATTTTCTTGGGTTTTTTACATTTATTTTAAACACAACATTTTCTGTGGATATATTTAACAAACAATGACAATATAGGATGGCTTTATGAAACTCCAATTTCCAAGCACTCTTCTGAGAGACCTTAAAAGTTACATACTAGCAATACTCTTTCTTTACTTTTTAGAAGTGTTGGGTGTAAAATATGCCATGTTATTTTTTCTGGTGAATGAAACCACCAGCACCTGTTGACAAGCCTCTTTAGTAGTCTTATTGTCAACGGTGGTCTCTCTGGATGCTCTAGGAAGGATGTCCTGGGAAAAGCAGTTAACTGGAGGATTACACTTGTGCTCCTTGACCAAGCCTAGTTAGGGGTCCTGTGTGAGAGGTGTTATTGCTGGTAACCTCTACAAATAGACTCTGATCAGTTGCTGTTTCTCAAAACTCAACATCAGCATTTCTAATGTCACCATCTAAGTCCCTTCTTCTGGTAGTAATACTATAATTTTTGGCTGCTCCTCTGCAGCAAGTTTCCTTGCTGGCTCTATAAACACTTCTACAACCTGTCATTCCTGGAAAAGAAGATGAAGACTCATTTTCCCTTTCATTTATCTAAGCTCTGCCTGCCCAAGTAATGTTGTTTTCACATTCAGTCCTTTGTGGCTCCTCCTCATGATCACTGTCAATTGTAATCAATGCTGAGGAAGCACAGGATGAGCTATTCATGATGTTTCTGGTGTTTCTGCTCTTGCTTTTGCTTTTTGGGAGGCCTCGCTGTGTCTGTCACTTTTCTTTCACAGACTCTCTCTGCACTTGGACTCCTCATCCTTTTTTTTCTTTTTCTTATGCTCTGTCTGACTCCTTGCTGGATTGTCTAAAAGGCTATCTTCACTTGTGTAGCAGTCACTGAGTTTTGATAAAGTTTTCTGGGGTTCATTTTCTCTCTCTAGGTTTGTGTGCTCCTTGACTGTGCTCTCCACGTGGCAAGTTTTGTACTTCCCTTTTCCACAAGGCTTTTCTTTTCTCATTCTGTTAGTCCCTCCAAACAAGGTCCTTTACCCCTTGATCAACTCCTTAACCTGCATCTTTTGTAATAGCACTAGTGTGTCCCACAGGGTCCCTCTGGATCTGCAGACCTGTCCTTTTGGTAAAGGCTTGTACCCTGCATTCTGGACTAATAGACTGCCTTGGATCATGAACATTAGACCGAGCCCTCCACCTGCTTGAGGATTCATAGCCATCTCTGACCATCTTTCAAGTATAAAAAGCAGAAACCTGCAGGTACCTACTTTGGTCATTGTCTCCTCTATAATAATGATCGCTGTCTTTGCTTCTTGGTCTCCTTTTGCTGCAGCCTTTGCTATGTGATCGTGATCTGCTTACTTCTCTGGATGTGGTGTTCTCATGACTTAGAGAGACTCTCTGGCTTTTTGGAGGGATGCTGGTGTCATGAGCTCTTGACCGCCTCTTGCTGTCTTTGCTACTATCTCTGCTTCTCAACTGTCCCCTTTTAAGCTGGCTTTTGATACAACACTCCTTAATAGTCCTATGGCCATGACTGCCTTGGCTGTGCTATGAGTGGGATTGTGGACACCTGGAGTTTCTCTTTCAGGACAATCTGTGATTCCACGGGAGCATATTGTGTCCCTTCCTGAAGAGGGGCTCCTGACTGTGACTCAATGCTGCTCAAGTCCTGCTCAGATTTTTGGCTAACCCAGCTCGTGCTAAGGCCTGATGTGTGTCGGGAGCAGCACCATTAAGTCAAAGCAAGAGCAACAGGTGGCAGGACAGGTGGCCAAAAATAGCTAAAAGGCCATTATATAGCCATTATCACCTGCAGCTTGCTGTCTCCTGCAGCCATCATCTTTGCACATTGATTGTTTGGCAGTTTCTTCAGAATCTGCAAACTCATGGAAATGATATAGACCAAATTTCCAAGCTGGAAGGTGTAAAAACATCAGCCTACCGAAAAAGCTTTTGAAGCAGATCCAACAGCAGCTGGATTGCTAAGGCTTTTGTGCTTCCTGGTGTGATACAGGGGATGCCGACACCATGACAGAGAAGGAAGGATGAGCACTCTCACTGTCAGCTAGGTAAAAATTTTATTCATAGGTGCATGAGTCACAAGTTATAAGTTGTGAGTTGCAGGTTATGAATTAGAGGAGTTGTGAGTGAGAAACCTCATGACTTAAGTGATGAATTAGTGAATTCACATGATAGACTAGTCTGTGTAAAGGGGATTGAGCCCTTGTTTGTTGTGTTTGTTTGTTTTCTGTCTTAATGAGCTCATAAACTAAAGTTTCATTTGCAGAGTACGTTGTCCTGTAAATTTGAGAGGTCCAAATGGACCATGGCACCGATCTAGTCCTGTGGAGACAGATTTTTGGAAGCCTAGTCAGGCTGTCAACTGTGCTTAGCAATAAATCTATCTATTTTAAAGTTAGTTTAGGTATCAACATTATGCTCAGGCATTATGATTCAGTGGAAATGAGTTACCGAATTACTTCTTCAAGTCATTAACCCATCTTCTGCAGCAAGCCCAGGAGCAGATTGTAACCACCTGGAGGACAGCACGCAAAAAGTGTGCTGTGCAGACACACAAGACACAAACATGGACAGGCACACACACTCACAAGGGCACACAAACACAGACACACAGTGCAGGGACAAAAGGTGCAAGCTTGTGCAGTAGCTCAGCAGGGAGAGCAGCTGAAAGGATGTACTCAGTGCTGTGTGCAAGTTGTCCCAAAACAGCACTGCATGCCATGACTGAAAGTCATGCCTTCTTGAAGTGGTTGTGCAGTTCTCTAAATCCAGTTTTTTAAGCAATATTCTCTTAAAAAGTTTGGCTGCCATGCTGTGGTTGCAAAAACAGTTAAAAAAGAAAAGGCTAAAGCAAATGTGTATTTCTGATATAGTTGTCTGCAATATTATTTTAACATCCTTGGAAATGCTAAGGGAATGGAAATGGGCAGTAAAAGTCTCCTAGGTAGCCTGAAGTACATTTAGAAGTGGAGACAGTTATAGCCCAGCACGAAGAATATACTGGGTAAACGAGTACACTGGGAATATGAGAAAATATTCCCCATACTCAGATTCCATCGAGGGACAAAATTTTAGAGGTGGGAGAAGTCATCCCAACCCAAAAGAAGAACCTGGTGGGCACCACTGGTGGTGAAATGTTAATTTCCTTCTTCAGCTGGGGTGAATACTGCAGCTGCTTCCTCTGCTTTATAAATTTTTATTCTGCATCGTTTCATCTTCTCTTTCATTTACTTCTTTCCTTGTCCAGATTGCTCCAATGGCTGCTCATGTGGAGCTTCCTTTGCCTTCAGTGAATTTTATCGCTGATCTCTTTTTCTTTTTCCCCTCCTCTATAACTTTTCATCTGGTTTAACAAGGTCTGATAGCAGGACAGTGTGGACTTCATAATACTGTAGCATCACTTTACATCTCAAGTAAGTTTGTAGAATGGTCTGCGCAAAGTAAGGGAGTAACACCAAGTGGGACCTGTCTAAAGCAGAGTGCACACACACAGGGTGAAAAGCTGTCCTTTTCCAGGCAGCCTAGCAGCCTCTTTTCCACCCAGCATTTCTCAGAGCCTGCCAGAGAAAAGTACACTTCTACCTCTGTCATCCTGTTTCTCTGCCAACAGAGGACAGTTGATGGAGCAACTGGTAGCACTCCACTGACCCCAACTATCCCTGCATGTGAATCTGCATGACAGCAGGGTCTAAATGGTGAGATTAAAAAAACAGTGACTGAAATGAGGCTTCTAGAGATCTACAGTTAGGCACTGAAATAAATACCCCTCATTCAAAAGTGACAAGGATCTACATGTTCCTGTTGACACAAAGTAGGACTTCTGGAAGGGATTCTTAAGGTTGAAGCCTCCACTGTCCAGCAAGATGGAGGAATGGATCCTCCATGGGACGACCTCCATGGTCCTCCGTGGATATTTCACTAAAGGTCACCTGAAGTTTATCTCCATTCAAAACTAAAATGAGGCATCAATCATTTTACATATTTTTTCAGGGATGAGACCGAGCTAGAGTTCAGGCTGCTTGCCCTGTTTATTGGACATTTTAAATAGTGAAGTGCTCCATTTTGATTTCACAAGTTTGTGTCCTTGAGGAAAAAGCTATAGGCTTTAAGGAGACCTGGCTGTGTTTTTTTGGCCTGTGATACATTCTTTCAAATTTTGCTTCATGTGTCCTTAAAAAAAAATTACAATATTATTTTCGTAGGGTATAAAGTATCTCAATTTCTAAGGTAGCTGAGGCGCAATGTTCCAGATCCAAGCCCAAGCCCAAAATTGACTGAGGTTTTGCTGACCTTCTCCAAACTTGTAGGCTAAAAAGGTCAGAAAGGAGGGAAAATTTCTGTCTTGAGACTTCCCTGAGATCACACAAGTCCTGTATTAGTTGTGACAAGGAGAGTTTCTTCTTTAAGGTGGGTTTTATCATGATAAGAACTTGTTCAATAAAATTAATACACTTGCAAAATGCTTTGAGACATATGGACCTCTGTTGCCACCACTGTGTCTAGGGCATCTTGTGCAAAGAAGGTGCACCTGCAAAGAAGTGAAGAGTCAGCAACAACTGTGGGCTGTCCAGCTATTCCCAAGCACCACCAGGGACCTGCCTGCCCAGGACAGACAGAGCTGCAGTGGAGACGACCTCTACTTTGGTCACCAGACCTTTGACAGTTGTTAAGTCATGACATGACCGTGTCATGCTTTGCCCCAACAGGATTTTAATCCCATGGGCCCTCCTGGCCCATTAATGTAAACCCAGTACATTCCACCCTTCGCCTCTGTGAAACACGTACTTAAGAATTATCATTAAAACATCCCTTCATCACACAATCTTCACAAACTTCACTTACATCAACAAAAAGAATTCCCCACACCGAAGTCAAAATAACATCATCACAACACCGACAAAGTTGGACAATTTACACACACCCCACCCCTTGTCCCTTCACCACATTACAACAACAAAAATGCCCCACAATTATTCCACTTTCTGGCAATGTCCAGTCATAGTTTTGCCCATTATCTCTCACAGTTATTGTCCTTACCTTGAATCCCTTGACAGCCCCACTTCGGGTACCAGAAAGGACTGTGGTGGGTTGGCCTTGGCTAGCTGCCAGATGCCCACCCAGCTGCTCTCTCACTTGCCCTCCTCAACAAGGCAGGAGGGGAAAATAAGATGAAAGAGCTTGTGGGTTGAGAGAAGGATAGGGTGATCCCTCACCAGTTTCCGTCACAGGCAAAACAGACTCAACTTGAGGAAGATTAATTTATTGCCGATTAAAAATAGAGTAGGATAGTGAGGAAAAAAACCCAAAACTTAAAACACCTTTCCCTTACCCCCTCCCTTTTCTTTCCAGACTTAACTTCACTCCTGACTCTTCTACCTCCTCCCCCCGAGTGGCACAGGGGGATGGGGAATGGGTGCTGGGGTCAGTTCATAACACTTCACCTGTGCTGCTCCTTCCTTCTCATGCTGTTTCCTTGCTCCAGCATAAGGTCCCTCCTATGGGAGACAGTCATAGAATCATTAAGGTTGGAAGAGACTTCTAAGATCATCGAGTCCAACCGTCAACCCAACACCAGTCCTTCATGAACTGCTCCAATGTGGGTCCTTCCCACAGGCTGCAGTTCTTCAAGAACTGCTCAAGCGTGGGTTCTTTCTACGGGGTATGGTCCTGCAGGATAAACCTGCTCCAGCACAGGACCCCCATGGGCTGCAGTTCCTAACAGAAAACCTGCTCTGGCGTGGGCTCACCACAGGCTGCAGCTTCCTTCAGGGTATCTCCACCTGCTGTGGTGTTGGGTTCTCCACAGGCTGCAGTGTGGATATCTGCTCCACCATGGTCTCCATGGGCTGCGGGGGGACAACCTGCCTCGTCATGGTCTCCTCCACAGGCTGCAGGGGAATCTCTGCTCTGGCACCTGGAGTGCCTCCTCTCCCTCCTTCTTCACTGACCCTGGTGTCTGCAGAGTTGTTGCTCTCACATATTCTCACTCCTCTCTCCCAACTGCTGTGCAGCGGTTTTTACCCTTTCTTACACATATTCTCAAAGAGGCGTTACCAACTTCACGGATGGGCTCAGCTTTGGTCAGCAGTGGGTCTGCCTGGGAACCAGCTGGAACTGACTGTGTCCAACGTCGGAGCAGGTCCTGGTGCCTTCTCACAGAAGGCAATCCTGCAGTCATGTGAACCCAATACAACATAGGCCCAACTCAGATCTCTTTCAAGCTTTGCTGCTGGAGAAAACAGGCTGCCTCGGAGCACAGACACGCTCTTCCATTATATGAACCAGAGTGCAGCTGCTGACTGTGCGGATCTCAAACACGTGATGTAAATCAAATCTGAGTCAGCAGCTTTTCAGTCTAGTTCTTTGCTAACAACCTTGTTTTCCAAGGGAAATGTAGATTTTAATTCTGCAGGACTTATCAGAGAAAGCTAAGCAAAATCTGCTCAGAACATCCGCTCTGCTGATTGAGCACGTGGCGTTAGAGCAGCTCTCTCCACTGGCGTAACTTGCTCCTGCCTGTCACTGTGTGTGAGAGCATTCGTGTGCACGGAGGCAGGGAGGACTCAAGGAAAGATAAGGGCAGGAAGTACCCAAAAGATGAGGTCCGAGTACCAGTGCTACCAGTGCAAAGATACATGCTGGTACAAGCAAGTAGCGTAAGCCAGGTGTTAGGTATGTGTAGACACAAAAGGTAATTTGTCTTATGTGTAGGTGAGATATTGAATAAGACAGACACTGAAGGCTTGCATGTGAAAAAGCATTCCCCACTGAGTAATCACATGGCTGCTTGTTTGCAGTCTCATAGAGAACAGATGCCCTGTGTGCACGGCCTGTGCACACACAGGCTTATAGCGAGCTATGTGAGTATACACAGAGTTGATAGTAAGCTGCTATGTGGGATGCATTTCTTTACTTTGCATATAGGACCCTGAATGACACAGGCTCCCCTTCTTGAAGTTAAAGCTGGAAGGAGACTTGTCCTGAAGAGTGGAGCTCCTATTTCCCACAAAGAATTACTATGGCTCACAGGATCCAGTTCTCTTTCAGCCTTTCTGACGTTACAGGTAGAAATCTTTGTAGAAGGAAAGTGAGACAATGCCTTGGAAGTCTGCTCAAGTATTCTTGTAGGGACTGAAAAACAAAACATCACTGTTTTTCAGAAAATTGCTTTTATGGGCGAGGAGGGGTACAGTAGTTGGTAGGTGTATATAATGATGTATAGGAATGGATGGTGTTTATCTGTGACATACAGTTTCCTCACCCAGATCAATTCTCCTTCTCACACATATACTGAGTCAATGAGCCTTGTTTTAGAAGAGACAGCAGATCTGGCTAATTTTTCCAATGTGGAAAAAGATTGCATTTTTCTTTGGAACAACACTGTTTCTCTCATATTCTCTGAGTGAGTGTGGTTTGCTGCTTTCTCTTCTTGACAACCTTCATTCTGCTTTCTCTCCTGGAGGCTGGTCATGCTGCCAAGAGAGGGCAGCAACCAAGCACAGAAACTGCATGCCTGGCCCTATATTAGGTCACATGGGAAATTAATTTAAGGGATCATTAGCACAGAAGCTCTGTGTCTTACTGTAATTACTGCTCAATGCACTTAGCCTGCTGCCAATTCATCCTCACTGCAAAAGCAAACCTCTGAATTGTTATCTTTTCTTTGTGTTTTCTTTCAACCAAAAGAAACCAGCCCAAACTTTTGCTGAATCATTTTATTTTCAAGTTCTTTGCCATGGGAGCATGGTCAGACAAACACCAGGGGCTGCTCTGGGGACACTGTGTAGAAGGCATAGATCCCACACCGGCACTTCTGTTTAATAGTACTGTGTAATCTTCATCAGTACTGTTTAATATCTTCATCAATGACATAGACAGTGGGATCGAGTGCACCCTCAGCAAGTTTGCAGATGACACCAAGCTGAGTGGTGCGGTCGACACGCCAGAGGGATGGGATGCCATCCAGAGGGACCTGGACAAGCTCGAGAAGTGGGCCTGTGTGAACCTCATGACGTTCAACAAGGCCAAGTGCAGGCTCCTGCACCTGGGTCGGGGCAACCCCCAGTATCAACACAGGCTGGGGGATGAAGGGATTGAGAGCAGCCCTGCCGAGAAGGACTTGGAGATGCTGGTGGATGAAAAGCTGGACATGAGCCAGCAATGTGCGCTCGCAGCCCAGAAGGCCAATCATATCCTGGGCTGCATCAAAAGAAGCG
>NW_008795885.1:3840735-3842331 GCF_000699145.1 Aptenodytes forsteri | reverse complement strand
GGTGGATGCCCCATCCCTGGAAACATTCAAGGTCAGGTTGGACGGGGCTCTGAGCAACCTGATCTAGTTGAAGATGTCCCTGCTCACTGCAGGGGGGTTCGACTAGATGACCTTTAATTGTCCCTTCCAACCCAAACTATTCCATGATTCTATGATTTCCACAGCTTTATAGGGGACTAAAAGCATGTGACAAACAAGTGTACAGCTATGTTGTACCTTTATTTCTGTGTGTAAGACATTTTCATTGTTCATGCTGTCACTTTCCTACTGCAGGCTGTGTTACTGATAATACACTGCTCTGCTCTTTAATGGGCAGCATTTATTCTCAAATCCATCATTCCTGTAAGATCCAGAGCCACCTTCTTCATGTGTAAGGCTGAATGATCAGATCACCATATATCCTTAAAGACATGTATATTCCAATATTTATTGACCTGATCCAGGCTGAACCTGTTTTAGAAACAAAAGTAACCTGGTTGGTTTTAATACGGATAATTATCTTTACCCTAAAAAAGAGCTGCAGTGTTTTGGCCCCTACCTCCCAAGGCAGTTGGTTCTTCTGTCCATATTTTTGAGATTATGACATTAAAATACGATGTTCCCAGTGGACTTTTACTTAACAAGGAAAATGTCGTGGCCCGATAAAAATGGTGGTAGAGAGAGGGAGGCTCCACATGGGCTTTGTCTTACTGCAGGACAAAAGTGTTGTTGCTCTCTGAGGCTCTGTTCTTCCCATGTCAAACACAGATGCCAGCTTTTTACCTGGTTACTGGAAAACACTTGAAGCTCTACTGATAAAATGAAACTAGCATTTAAGGGCAGAAGAAGAAAACCTCCCCAAGCACACTGCGCAGAGCTGGATGGGACTGTAACGGTGGGAAAGCACTAAGCGCTGGATGACTCCTGCCGCCTGTGCTATACTTAGACTTGAACAGACTAATGCTGGCTTAACCTTGTGTATAAAAAAAGGAAAAGCAGTGGGTCAGACCGAGACCTAGTTGTGGGAGACCTTGACGGGCTTCTCAGGGCAGGAGGAGCTGAGAGCGCACCGAGCCCACAGGCAAGGCGTTCAGCCAGTGTCAGACCCAGATTGCCTCACATCAGAAACCGCTCTGGCTGGTGAAGAGGAAACACCCGCAGTCCCACTGGTGGCCGTGCCCATTTCTCCTCAGCCAGGAGGCTGCGCAGCAAACAGCATTTTAGTGGGACGGGGATTAAGCGAGAGGAGGGGAAGTGCAGAAAACAGGAGTGGTGGGCTTACACCAGGCAGACACTGCTCTCTGACCCCTCCTGCCGCGTCACCCCTGTGGGGTTTGCTCAGGCCTGCGAGCATTGTTAGCACAATTAACAGCCCCAGCTCCCAGTCCCACCACCCGGTTGGCACACAGGGAGCCGGCTGGACCCTGCGCTTGGGTCTCACTGATTTCGGCCGGGCTGAGAGTTCACCGTGGAGAAGGGCTGGGAGCTGTGCTGGCAGAGGGCTCCTCTACGCGCCAGGAGGGTACCGAGGCTCTCTTTGGACGCCCCCACAAGGCCAAGCCCGGATCAGGGCCACGCAGAGCTCATCCTCCCCGCTCCCTCCCCGGCCGGCCCGGC